>NC_079157.1:35586901-35886901 GCF_947563725.1 Argiope bruennichi
AAGAAGTTCATTTAAGTAGATTTCAACCATGCTGTTTACAATCTAGAGACATTTCCAAGTTTTAATAATGAGTTTTTATTACACATTAATTATTGATTATTACTTAATTATTAAATTTCTATTTTTAAGATAAATGCTGCTAGGAATTTGCTATTTTCAACTGTATATATTGGAAACCTAAATTTCTAAACAAAAGATTACATCTTTCATGTCGAATTCATTTCCTTTATCTCCATTCCAAATATTTCAATTTTTAATTATGCTTTTTTAAAAATATTTTAATTAAAGTTTGAAATATATTCCAGAAAAAAAAAAAAGAATTGATGATCTCTCTTCTATCTTTGAATACATTCGTTTACTTGAAAGTAAAAGCACCATTAATTTTTAGGCTCATTAATTTTAATGATTTCTCAGTGAATAAAATGATGGGAAAAGAAACAAAGCAGGCGAATTTCAAAATCATTGAAAATGACTTTGAAACAAGACTGCTAATTCTACAGATCTGCATTCATTTTTTTTTTTGATACAAATATCTTAATATGTAATGATGCTTTATAACTACAATATTTTAATTAAAAGATACAAGTTGAGCTATACTTTCCCGAAAAAGCCTAAGCACTGAACTTGCGATTCTGAGAAATTGTTACGATATGCTTTCATTACAATCTGTGGAATAAGTATAAGGCTTTCTATTTCAATTACAACTATGATTATAATTTTCTGGAAGAATTGTTTTATCTATTATCGTTTCAACAATAAGTGATGAAAAATTTCAAAGAATATTGAAAATACTTCAAAGAATATTGACAATAATAATAAGCATGTATATGTTGCTAAATCATAATCTTTCCATTATAGATTTTAATTATTCATTTTACAATAACTTATATCAAAAGGTTCTGAAGCTAAGTGTTCATTTTGAAAAAAAAAAAAATATTTTAAAGGGAAGGAATTTCTTGTTCTGTAAATTTTGTTTACGTTCGTACATGTGACATATTTAAATTATGCATTTTGATCCCGTTTCGAATAGAAAATGTACAAAATTTCATCTCCTTAAACTTAAAAACTAAATTTTAAAATTGCATTATTATTTTAGGCAAAAGAAAATGATAATGTTTTCTCAAAAATATGCTATTAATAGTAGAAGTGTAATTATGTGTTAAGCAATTTTTAGACAAATTAGACACTACAAGAAATTTCTATTAATGACTTTATTATATGCAGAAACAGTTGTCTGTGATTTCGAAACATTTTAGAGTTCAACTTAACAACGCTTGTTACTTTTAATCCTCAAGTATAAAATAAAGAATTTTTATTTTTAATTTTATGGGCTTCAGAGTAAATAAAATGATTGAAAAAGAAATAAATCAGTTAAATTTCGAAATGATCTGAAATGTCTTCGCAACAAAACTGCTATACTCTTCAGATTCACATTTATTTTTTTATTTTGATCCAAATATGTTCATATGCAATGATACTATTATGGAATTTCTTCCACTAAGTTCGTAAAGTCAACGGATTCACTAGTAGTGAGTGCATGGTATAACACCATCAAGAAGCTTAATTAACAAACGATTACTTTATTAAGATGAAGACACGAATACACAGACAATACATATATATAAAGCCGAGGCGAGCACAGGCAATACACAGCAGCACACTTAAAACAAATATCAGCCCACAAGTAATAATCGGTAGCTAACAACAACCACAGCACACAAAGCGACCAGACAGTACTCAGCAGGAGGAGGGAATCTACGTAGATACCTCTATGGTCTCTCTAAACGCCTGCAATTCTCTACTGTCTCCTCGCTTTAGCTGTATCCAATTTCGTTGTATCCAGTCATTACTACACGACAGGTACTCCACACACGACTCAATGCTGCTTCTATAATAAATTAAAAGTTTCGGCACATAACTCAAATCACCAATCGCTTGAGCTCCACTCAAGCGCTCCACTTGCGCTTCTGTTAACTCATCCAATTAATTCGCAGTCGATTCGCTATATGACTCTAAATCTCACGACAACTGTCTTCAGCTTGGACTGTAGCCTTTTATAGTTTTTGGAGCAGTGTAGAGACGGGTCTGTTACAATCATGTATATCTCAGCTCCTACTTACTCTATCGCCAAAAATTTTGAGTATTCTAGTATCATCTATTCTGTAGCCAAAGTCATCAAATTCATTGCTAAGTCGCCAAACGATTGCCAAGTTTGTCACCAAATCCGGGAATCATTGAACCGGCATCCGAGATCAGCATCCAATAGAGCTTTTCGTAAAATGCTCTTTCCTAAAATGGAACTAACCGTAAGCGGAAGCAACATTACAGATTCGTAATAATTATTTATTTTTATAATATTTTAATTAAAAAGTAACCATAACAATTAACAAAATAGATACTTCCCTACGGCAAATTTACAAAATTCATTATAATAAATAGACGTTTAGCACAAGATCCACATTTGAAAAATTATTGCAAATTTCTTTCTTTTAAAAGTAAAATCTTCACAGATTAATAAAAAAACAATAAATAATAAATATAAATTATAAGTAGGATACAAATATAATTTTAATTACAAAATATTATAAAACGTGATTCGTAAAATTTGTTATCTGGACCGCTTATGAGCATTTTATTTTACTTTTTAAAATATCCTTACAAATTAGTTTCAGTAATTAGTGGTATGAAAATTAAAGCAGAAAGGCTAAATCAATGTTGCTTGAATTCTAAGTTCATTACAAATAATTTTTTGTTGGTAATTTGAAAAACAAAAAACAAAATCGATATTAAGTTTTGTCTTTTGCATGTTCTTTTGAATATTTTCAGTCGAAATTTATTTCCTTTGCATTCGTTCAGTAATGCATAAAAAACAATAAATAATAAGAAAATTTCGCAACGTTGCTTATATTACACATGAATTCTAAAAAGAATCCTGTACGCCTCGTATCTTCAAACACATCTTCGATCTAAAATTTGTTTCCCATCTTTTCCCATATTCCAAGCGAAATTCGTTAAATTTTCTACTTAAAATATCTTCATCTTTCGTAAGTTTCAGAAAAATAGAGGATGCGCTTTGCCTATACTATGTTCGAAAGATTCAAATAAAAAAATAATAAAATGAATAACGGAACCAAAATTCTTACAAAATCGAGTTTTACAGAATACTAGCGCGCACGCAAACGACTTGTTGCCAAAGCGCTTCGGCGAAAAATTGCTTTGTAAACAATGTCATCCAAAAGTTCCAAGCGAAAAAAATGACAACGAATTTACTTTGTTGAGGGAAAAAAAAGATTCCAGAAATGAATTGAGGGAATAATTTGAGCGGAAAAGGAAATGACTGTAGAAAACAAATGTGAAATTTTGCTGAACGGAGAGAATTCAAAAAATGAAAAACTCTTTATGCGTAAAAGTGCATCGTCAACTGTAAAGTTCGCCAAGTATTCTTTCTTAATTTCTAAGAGGGATAATGGATTTTTTTTTCATGTTCAGCAATATAATTCGAACTTCATTCGAATGATTTTCGTTCTGTCCTTGGGAATATTTAAAAGTGAAATGCATCAAAAAAGATGTAAAAAATTATGAAAATTTACAAATTCTGACATTGAATTTGAATTTCCTGGTGTAAAATATCAATTATAATATGAATCGTTTGGATAGTTTTTTAAAAACTAAATACATTCATATATTCTATTTAAGAGTACGAAGTTTAGTTGAATTAATTTATTGGTTTATTTTTAAATAATTAAAATAGGATTTAATTATTTTTATGATTTGTGAAATGTGTTTAGCAACTCATAAGTAATTTCATCATTTATTCTAAAGTTTTAAAAGAAAATAATGTTTTGGATTTTTGAATCGACCAAACGATTAGCGCCATGAAAGTTGACAAAGAATCATAAAATAATTCAAAACATCTCTAAACTCGAAATTTAAAGTTAAATGTAGATAAATTTTTGCTTGGTATTTTATGTATGCGTTCTCTATGGTTTTTTTTTATAGTATTTGCCTGTACATCGTTTCTCATTATTGTAAAAAAAATAAACGCAGCATTGAATAACCTTGCATTTATAAGAACTTGAACAGATAGGCCTGGCTCCAACATTTTTTTTTGGTTTATTGATTATTTTTTATTATTATTCAATTTTTTAAAAATCTTTCCTATATTTTTTGTTGCTAATAATTACAGTAGTTCATCCTAATTTAAAACAAAGACAGTCAAAATAATTTTTTATGTAGAATTTAAATAAATTAGTTCCTAGATGAAAAATTTTCTCCTTGGGTCCTCTGGAGGAAGTGGGCTTTTACTTCTCTGACTTAAAAAGATTCTATATAAAATTTAATCTTAAGAAATCAAGAAAATCATTTTTACACAATTTAAAATCTAAAAGCATTATTTCTAACTAGGCTTAAGTCGATATCTTTCACTGTATCAGGTACAGATTGATAATGATACTCAACTGTACTTGATATTTTTGTACCTAATATAGCAGATAAACAATTCTTTTCCCAATGTAATGAAGCAGACTACTCTGTGGATACCAGTTTTTACATATACTAAATTTAGCATAGACTTTTGTGACGGCAGCTGCAGTTCTGTGTCAAAATTTTGTTTCAGTCAGTTGAGAAAAGCATGGCTAAAACACAAATTCGATTTTCCGATACTACTACCGGCACGCCAGATACCGGCATACCGGCATATCAGGGATTAATCGCTAAATAATTCGCCAAGGGTGACGCAGCGGATTCAATAAAAATGCTAAATTCAAGGCAAAAATTAATGTTTTATAATATTGTAGGTAAGTGCCATGTAAGACGTTCTATGGCATGACAGGTTTATTAGAGAATATGCGAGAAAGTTTTGTGAAGACAACAACCGCTGATTTTAAATTGTTATGGAAGAAATAGTGAAATGTGTCTTCTTCAAAGTTAAATGTTTTTAATAATATTTTAAAAACTGTTTATAAGTTTAATCTTATAATGATATAGTTAAGAAAATTAAAAATCCCCATTCATATAATTTATTGAAAGATAACATAGATTGGTAATCATTTATTATTAAATTTAACCATGTCCTGTTTACCATACATTTAAATTTATTTTAAATACCATCTCAAGTACTTGTCGCAATAAATGTGTGAAATATAATCAATAATGTTTGAAATGCAGTTTAGAAACGTTAATTTCGATCATTTTACCGCCTTTTAATTTTAATTGGTCTCTTACATTACATAAAATTATCCCTTCTCCGAATCATCAAACGCACGGAATATTTTTCACAACAACATTATTAATCGCTTCAAAGCTTTGAAAATGGTTTCCCGGTGTAATATCAAACACCGAGTGATCATTAATTTTAATGGCCCATACCTCCTTATTACGATAAACCAAGCGAATAAATTCACGCGCAGTTTCGAATCTGAAATCTCACAAAGGAACAAACAAATTAGACCTTTGCCACAAGCACGCATTTATTAAATACAGTCTCAACAATTATTACAAGTCGCGACCTCCATCGGAGATATTTCTTATTAATGAGCGACATTCATTGCCTAATATTGAGAAGCCTAACTGCCTGCAGCGGGGCTCGCAAAATTCCGTTGAGGTTTTAAATTGCAATTGAGAGTTTACAAACATTTTATCCCTGGCGCAATAAATAATGTCAACCACCAACCTAATAAATGATCTTTTACGATTACACCTAATTAATTCCCGATGGACTTAAGTAAGTGCCTTCGCCATCAGATTGCGTAAGGGATGAATCAGGCAAAGTGGTACTTCCCTGCGAAAAGTCGGCCAGCCTGCAACTGAGGGTGAATGATTGGCGAAGATTAGTTATTGCACCAGGACGCGTTGGTTAGGCCATGATTAAGTGTTGAGTGTCTGTGTCTGATTGCTGTTTTGTGCACTTAATTTAGTATTGGATTGCTGCATCAGCAATTAGGTGACTACAGCACATTTCCTAATTTGTGTTTGATTTTGATCTTGTCTTTGCATAAATGTATGTTTGTTTAAGTTGGTTCAATGTCTTTAATCTTTCTTTTCCTTTTTAATTTATATATTGAGCAATTATTTTATTTTGTTTTTACTAATGTCTATCAATTAGGTGCAATATTTTAAAATACTTCTTTAAATTATAGGTGGGAAAATTTCGTTGCTAACAGAAATTTTCCAATTGGACACAAAGTTTCGCGCTGAGTAACTTCTAGTAGAAAGCTTTAAATGCGTAAGACTTTTAAAAGTTTTATTTAAATTTTGATACACTACAATAAAGGATATTTTAATAGCTCTTTCCTGAATTACTTCAAGAAATGTATTATAGCATGAAACACATTTTAACAGAAATTTTAAATTCCAAAAGCGAAAAAAATATTACTTAATAATGACACCAATTTTTTTTTTCTTATTTTAATATATTTTTCAAATCAAATATGTTTTAAATTAAATAATATAAAAACATTTTGAACAAAATTCAACGATTGCTGGAAGCAAACCAATTGATGACAAAAGAGATAAATTAAATTTAGAACATTAGCAAACTGCAATATTAAATAATATAGATTCAAATTTTCGTTTTCTTCATCTTTACATCGTATTACAAAGAAACAGATTAACATGAAGTTAGAACAATACTTTTAACTAATATTGCTGATGTTTTAAATGTATATATTAAACCCATAATTTAGCAGCTAATGAATATATAAAATTCAATAATGATCTTATATCAAATTGAATAAAGCATATTTTCATTTCGATTGTAAATTAATTTAAATTCATTAGA
The DNA here is from genome assembly GCF_947563725.1 of Argiope bruennichi. Lineage (NCBI taxonomy): Eukaryota > Metazoa > Arthropoda > Arachnida > Araneae > Araneidae > Argiope > Argiope bruennichi. The sequence continues at coordinate 35,593,680 of NC_079157.1, forward strand.
AATATCACAGAAATCAATATATATTTGATCTGTTTGTAAAAGAAACAAATGATCGTATGAATATTTTTACTCCTTTTTAATTTATCATGTGGTCTCTGTAAGTCAGAATCTGGAAAGGTTGGATTCTCACTGGACAATAATGTACTTTTACGAAAATGGTCAGGTGAATGCCTGATGAAAATCGTTGGATATGCTAAATAGTGAAAAGTACCGCTTTATTCCACGGAAATTCTAGAACACAAGAAGCACGAAAGGAGACAAGAAGGTGGGCGTATGCAGAAAACAGCACTCGCAATATAACAGGGAGAGAATTGCAATACCAGCTTCCTGGCCTAGGGGTACAGTGCCTTCTCTGTGATCCGAACGTCCTGGTTTGGGCACGGTTGTTCTTTACCCTGTATTCTATACATGAGATCTGTGAAAGAGCCTCCCCCCTTCCTATAAAATGGGGTTGTGCAAGCGAGTGTGTGAGTGTTATGAGCTAGAAGTCAGACTTCTGCCCTCGGGTGCTCATGGTGTTACCCTTAAAAGTTACTGCACCTCCTTTCCGTGGTAACACGAACACATCTTCATCAGCAGCAAATCGCAGTAGCTTCTAGAATACGCAGATAAAGCATTTAAAGAGAGAATAAATTCTTGTGCGATCGACGATATATTTTATATTCTTCCGACAGGATAAGGAATTTTCCTGAAGAATCTCCTGATTTCTTATTTAAATAAAGATAGCATTTTACGGAAACCTTATTTTTCTCACCAGAATCGAAAAAATCTTAGCCAAGTTTATTGTCAAGGTCAAATGTGATTGATATGACTTCCACTGAGAATCTGTTTAAATCTCTTTTTCTAAACATGACATTAATTTGACAGAGAAATGCAGATTCATTCATACTACTATAATGCGATGGTTTATTTTTGCATATTTTTGGATTTCAAAAATAATGTAGTATTTTTCCTATATTTCTGTAATTCGTATACTGGATAATATTGTCCATAACATACATTCATGTTTCATTCTATTTTTATATTTCAAATGCGTAGTGCTATTGTTTTATATAATCTTACATTTTATTTTATATTCTCTTGATAAAATATGGAGTTTTCGAGAAGAATCTCCTGATCTCTTATTCAAATAAAAATAGCCTTTTCCTAAACCTTTATACTTTTGACTAAAATCGAAAAAAAAAATATTTTTTATTTATATGATTGTAGGATATTTTTAATAAAGCTAACTTTCATCTGCAACATGTTAAGCAGAAGCCAAATGACGTTTAGGCGTGAGAATAAGTCAATTTTTAAGATACAATATTGATAAGATATTAAGATTTTATATCTACTTTTATTATTGCAGTTTTAAAGACATTGTTAAAGACATTGTCCGATTTTAATATGCTCGAATAGCTTCAACATTTGTGATTCTTCTTTTAAACGAGAATTAACTCATTTCTTTGAGTTAAAAAACGAAAACATTCCTAGGATGAGATCACTCGTGTTCAGAAAGAACAGTTTTAGTAAAAGGTTTAAAGCTGTGGCTCTATTAGAGCAAAAATTACTCTGGAGATAATTGACAATGACTTAACCCTTCGTTATACACTTAGTTAAATGTTTGGCTACTTATTGAGCAATTAGGATTCATCAACAGGTAGAGGAATACTTTATTTAGTAATCTTGACTCATCAGTTATTTATTAATGTTGAACACTGAGCGTTATTTTTAAGAAAAAAAATATTCGATTTCAAAATATTACGTTTATTTTTTATACATAAAGAATAAAAAGTTAAATTTTTGACTTACATATCAAATAAGCACAATAGCTACTGTTCTGTTCATAATTCAATATTTTCTATGTTGTTTAAATGGTGCTTTGTGTATTAAATTTTTTCTAGGTACTAAATCAACAAACTGCATTTGAGGCATTCGGCAATATTCGGAAAACCCCCATTTTATATAAAAAATGATATTTAAAGCAATAATTTTTAATCTTCATATGACATTTATGCAAAGACTGAAAAAAATAAGAGGTAATTAGGTTTAATATTTTCTCTAAATGCTTGAGAAAACATTTTCGTTTTTTTTTTTTTTTTTTTCTTCCACATTTAAACAATTTTTTTTTTCAAATTATTTCAATTAAAACCCAAATAACCGGAATGATAAATCTTAATGTATTGGCTTGGGACTGCTGTAAAATTAGAAATAACATAGAATTCTTACAAACTACAATAATTTTAGTGCAAAATTGTATAAAAGTATTTTTTGTTCCATCTTCTCTCAAAATTTAATTGATAATATTTCATAATTTCACTTATATTTCAGTTCCTTCTCTACGCAGTATTATAAATTAATTTAATGTTAAATTTCAGACAGATATCATAAATAGTATTTATTGAGCGAGTATGAAAAATGAGTATTTTTGGAAAAACCACCGAGAAAAATAGGTTCAAAATTTTTATATTTATGTTTCAATGAGATGAAAGAAAATTTTTCTTCAGTTTGGTATATTATTCAATCATTTTTTAAAACGCAATTTATAGATAAGTAGATACTGAATTTTAGAAAATTTTTCTTCAGTTTGGTAGATTATTCAATCATTTTGTAGAACGCAATATATAGATAAGTAGATACTGAATTTTAGAAAATTTTTCTTCAGTTTGGTAGATTATTCAATCATTTTGTAGAACGCAATATATAGATAAGTAGATACTGAATTTTAGAAAATTTTTCTTCAGTTTGGTAGATTATTCAATCATTTTTTAGAACGCAATTTATAGATAAGTAGATACTGAATTTTAGAAAATTTTTCTTCAGTTTGGTAGATTATTCAATCATTTTGTAGAACGCAATATATAGATAAGTAGATACTGAATTTTAGAAAATTTTTCTTCAGTTTGGTAGATTATTCAATCATTTTGTAGAACGCAATATATAGATAAGTAGATACTGAATTTTAGAAAAATTTTCTTCAGTTTGGTAGATTATTCAATCATTTTTAGAACGCAATTTATAGATAAGTAGATACTGAATTTTAGAAAATTTTTCTTCAGTTTGGTAGATTATTCAATCATTTCTAGAACGCAATATATAGATAAGTAGATACAGAATTTAAAAAATATTTTGCTTTGTCTTCATCTCTATTCTAAGGAGCGTAAGTGTATAATGTAGAATGATTATTACATATTGTGATCTGCAATAACAAGCTGTTGTCAGCAGATTTTAATATTTTTTTTTAGTTTTCAACTTAAAAATGCATGCTAACTAACTTGGAGATACTTTTATTAAATAATATATGTGTTAAGTACAATTTTGATGCTTTCCATGCTTTTATTGTCCGAAATTACAGCATCGCTGGAAAATCAATGTCATTTAGGGTTTTCGAATTATTTAAATTTCCAAGAAATTCATCGAAAACCAAAATAAATCGTACTGAAGATATTCCAAAATAGTATCTAGTATATAATAAAAGAAATAAAAGTAAAAAAATGACAATAATATTTGAAATCTAAAGTAAAAATAATGAAAAAAAAAAACTATTTATAATATTGTTTTAAATTTCATTTCAAACTGTTATTTTCTATTAAACTGTTTTTAGTTCCATTTTTATTATTGCAGGTATACTATAGAAACGTTAAAAGGAAAGGATTTCAGATAAAACATTAAAAAATGTTATTTCAAATCTAAAATAGATTTTTAACGTAGGTGGATCCTTAATAATATATTCGAACTTAATTTATTAATATGTATTTTTTTTTTCGAAAAATTACTAGTCCAAAAATCCAGAAATCCACAAACTAATGGGTCCGGTTTAGTTTGTATAAGATCAAATATTCCAGTAAATTTAATTGCAAATAAATGCATTTATTTTACGCTGATACCCGAACAAACAGCCAACAAAACGTAGTCGAAGAAAAGTAGAAAAGCAAATACTTAAATAAACAACAGAGCACAACTAGCAAATAATCTCTGTCTTCCGGCTTGTAAAGTTTTCATAACAAAGCAAAGAAGGCTCTAGAAAGATTGACATTACACGAATCTTATTGAGCATTTTGCCAAAATTACTGCAGATTCGGGAATCTTCTATTTAATCGCCATTCGTCAAATAATCGCCACGGTTCTATGGTCATTGATCCGGCATCCGTTCAGCATCCATAATAGCTATCTGTAAAAGTGCTTCCCTATTGGCTAGGAAACTTATTGCGATGGGAAGTAATATTACAAATTCATTACATTATGTATTAACTAAATCTTATGATTAAAAAATATCATTTTAATTTAAGAAGATATTTATTAGAAAAAAATAGATCTGTTCACCTTACCATACAGATGATACTATTTTGAAACCTATGCAATAAATATCATTTATTAGTATATCCTAATATATAATTTCAATTGATAATGTCAAATGCCTTTCGGTTAAACCAAATTGTAGCTATTATTATTATTTTTTTTTTTTACCAAATCAAATTAATAGATTCATTTTCATTATTTTATCTTACATTATTCTAGCTTTTTGAAATCAGTCTGAATTTACAACAAGAAACAATCCTTAATCGAATATGTGTGAATTAATTGAAATGTTCTTTGCGGTTCTTAGATTTTAATTGTCCATTCTTGGGAAAAATGGCGAATACCCACTTTGTCAATGAAAATGCTTCAAGTACTCTCGAGAAAAATTTGTCACTTTTGTTTGACGAACGTTTCCCTAACGAATTTATTTATTCAATGGAGGTTTGAACATCGAAATTAAAATCTCTTCGAGACAGTGTTTAAATTAAGTTAATCAAGATTCTTCAAAAGACGCCTAAAGCGAATAGTTTATGTCAAAATTCGTTTATTTAAAGTGGTTGGACAAAGCATTCACCATCAACTGTTGCTGATGTTTATTTAATTACGTATATGTAAAATTTTATTTTTCTTCGTTCATTATAGCGTCACATTTCAGAAAAATAAATTACAAGTTTTAAATTTTTAACTATTATCTTAGTGGGTTAATCTGATTAAATATGGACTCTCTATTGTTTTAAATTATAATGCGATTTTTATAAAATTATAATTTGTATTGTAAAATGGTGTATTTTAATATTCAAAAGATGGGCTTTTTTAATTCTTTTATAAATTGTTGAGGTTTGTCCTGCCCTCAAGATTCCACATTCTCGACTTTCAAGAGAGTTTATCCATTTTTTAACATATTTTTATAGAAAAACTACTTATTGCAATGTTTCTCACGACAAGACTTCGAGAAAATTCAATATATTCAAAATCAATATATACATAAATATATGTAATGATATTTTAATATCCAATTTAATCCAAATGAATTTCCTAAATTTTTGCCTAATTCGGCCCATCTCGGAATCATATTAAAGTGTTGTCTTGTTTCCTGATCCCATTCCACTTTTTCTTTTTAATTAATTCAACTGAAGCTTTGTAAAAATGATGCGTCATCAGTTCCATGTGCCAAGTGAAAATGATCTCTTCGTTGCCCTTGTCAAGGTTAACACGTGTATTGAATCGATACGTGGCGGAAATCTCATGTTATATAAGATCAAGGATAAAATGTTCAGTTGGCCTTCATTTTTCTCTTTTCGCTCTATGTCGTTGTTCTGTGTTGTGTGTTCGTCTCTCCTGCTTGTACATAATACGTGCTTCTCCTGGATAAAATAAAACGACGTCAAGAAATCGAAAGTCTCTTCAATGTGTTCGAACCTGCCTTTTGCTTTTAAGAATTATATTCTTACATATATATATATATATATATATATATATATATATATATATATATATATATATATATATATATATATACATAAATTCTCTTATTTCCTGATCTCATTCCACTTTTTCTATTTCATTAATGCAACAAAAGCTGTGTGAAAATGCTTTAGTCAGAGGTTCCCACGCTCCGAATGAAGAGATAAAAATAGCTGATCTAAACAAATCATGCTACCCGGGATGTAATAAAATGAAGTTAAAAATTCAAAGTGTTTTCACTGTCTTTGGTCACAGGATAACTCGAGTACTTTTGTTTGGATTTTTAACTGGCTTGGAATATGTTGTTAGAAATGTAAAAATCTCGAACATGGGATATCTAGCTCAATGGGGGGGGGATGGGGGAGTTTTCTTTTCACTATAACTTTCTTAATATTGAAGATAGAAAAATAAATCCAATGAGCCATTATTTTGACTATTTCTAACATCAATGATTTATGTTGCCAGATAGTAACTTAGATATGAAGAAATCTATCTACATTTGCCTTCCATCTTGCCGAGATGAATATTTTTTTTTGTAATATTATCAGTTTTTTTTTCTGGTTTTCTTTTTAAAAATATTATATTTAGTGTTTATTAAAAGGTTGATTTTACATAAATATTTTAAGTCACAAATTTAAGCAATTAATTATTATAAATTTCCTGCAATCTGATTTCAAAATCAACTTGGTAACGTAAGCAATTCATGTGTAAGCACTGAAATTAATTCTCAATAAAATCACGAAAATTCCAATTTTTGACGGAATTTTTTTAATACAATGTATCCTAAACTAAAATCTTTCTTTGAAATGCTCTAAAACGCCTAAAATAATTAAATTGAACCCATCAAAATTTTGTCACTTTTTTTTTGTTAAAAGCGTGTTTTTTCTTTCTTTTTCTTTTTTTTAATTTGATTGCAACAAAAATGTTTCAAGATGATTAATAAGCTGAGTGGCATTATAAAATTTTTAACTTTGCAATACTTATTTCCAGATATGCATTTAATGATTCAAACAGTATAGCATGGTATTCTGTGCGTGATTTAACCATATTTTCTAAATGGAAATATATGCTTATTTTTAACAATTTTTGAGGTATCTGTCTACCTTCGGAGAGAAATTTTTGAAAAATCCGTCTAATGATCTATTTTAGTTCATATTCTGGATCAGTGTGATTACAAATAATGAAAAATGATGATCAGGAAATTCTGTGTCCGTTGAGTTTCTGTAAAATAGGTCAATTTGCTTAAAAAAATTTCAACAAAAAGTAAAACAATTTGCAAAAGAATTCCTTTGAACATATTATAATTATTTTTATACACAACATACTTACAGCTACGGTGAAGGTAATGAAAAGAATCTAAAAAATGTATGCATTTTCAAAAAATATTATAGCTAATCGTGTATTTTTGTATTGAAAATTTCACAAAATTCATTGTTTAAAATTACATTAGGCAGCTCTGAAAGAAAACTACTCAGTTCAAACTTATATTCCTAGTGAAACGTTTTACAAAATCCAAGTTTTTCAAAAAATGATATAAAATTTTCATTTGTCTTGAACTAATAATGCTTTGTAAACATAAACTATATTCAAAAGCGGATGTAATTGCCAATCCTTTCGATATAAAAACAAAACGCATTCTAACACGCGTGGTTTGCTGATAGAAATATTATAAAATCAATTATAATTCATGGAAGCATGCAATTGATAAAATGTTGAAAAACATACTACTACTTCGGATTTCGTTTCCAGCTGCAGTAGTTTATAGAACATCACATATCACGGTTTCTATTTATCGTAGAATTAAAACAAAAACAAATTTGAAAACCCAAGCAAATGATTTTTAAAATAAAACTACAAAAAAATGTGATTTTTAGTCAAAAACTGCTTTTTAAACGTAGACAGATACTTTATATTGGTTGTTGTACCTCCATTAGATCGGACATCTAATACATGCCTGTATTCACCAGGAAAAAATGCGTTAAAAACATTTCAGTTCGTACCAACATATTCTTTTCTTGGGACAGAGTATTGCGCAAATTTTTAATCTTTCAATTCACTTTCCAATTAACTAACTGATATAAATAGTAATTGCATTTTTCTAGATTATCGGCATTGCTTTAAGTATATAATTAAAAAGTTTAATCCCAGGGCAGACTAAAAAACTGCTTCAACAGTTGTCTCATACAAAATAAAAATCGCCGAAATTACCTGTCTTGAAATATACGCGCTGTCTAATTTCAGTTTGAGCTTTTTATTCCCTATTTATCGAATTAACTTCGTTTCCAATCCCAATTCATAAAAAATACATTACCGCTTTCTAAGACTGTATTCAAGAATTTTCGATCCTGAAGAAATTAAAAGACTGATTTCCTTCTCAGATAATCAAATAAAGCAATTTCGGCAGTTGCGCTTGCAATGATTAATTATTTTTACAGAGCTTTTGAGATTTCACAGCTGTGCAAATCTACAGAAAGACGCAACAGACGGGAGACATAACAATCCACATCGTATCAAATAGAGTTGAGGAGTTCTTGGCTGCTATGCGTGTAATCATTGAAGCTTTTTATTTTCCTTTCGGTTTGTTCTATTGATCGTTCTCCAAACATCATCTAAAAACTCACGAACGACAAAGAGATTTTATTGGTGGAAGGAATTTAGTACTAAGCCAATTAACGATCTGGAAAAAGGTAATAAAATGATCTCTGGGGCATTTGCAAAAAAAAAAAAAAAAAAAAAAAAAATAGTTTCTGCGATTCGGTGATAAAATTAAATATTTATTCCCTTTCCCGCAAAATGTTATAAAAAAATATAAAAATTAACACTTAGAAAAATTATACGTTACCAATCAGTTCTGGCTAAATTAAATACCAGCAAAAAATTATAATGGCGATAAAAACACTTGTCTGTCGTAATTTGTTAATGATTATCAGAAATCTAATTAGCTATCCCTTTTTGTAATGCAAATTATGTAGTTGTTAATTTTTATTAGTTAGATTAAATATTCGCAGTGTGTCATTTATGAGCAAAATTAACAATAACTTGAAGCCAAGAAAGCATGCTGTGTTCATAGTAAAGCAATATTATCAGTAGTTTGTTAATAAAAGAAAGCATAATTTGTTCTTAATAAGCATGTTTAATAATAATTTTTGCTTTTTAATAATGATGTTAACTATATGAAAAATAATACCATATTTTACCTCCATTTAAATTATGAATACTGCTGTTTTATAGACCTATTCCCTTTTTTGCCTTTTTGACTTTTCTGTGTGTATCTATCATTAAATTTTATTGCATTAACATTAGTTTTTTATTAAATTATCTACTTCGAAATATGACACATTTTAGGAGACTGCTTCATTGTTGATAAATATATAATAAGTTATATCACTAGAATTCAAATTAAAATGTCATTTCTTCATTCTTGTAGAAGTTTTATAATCTTTATTGTTACTGCTACGAATCATTTATTTTGAGTAATAACTTGGCATCAAGTGGATAAATTTCTTACGCAAATCTTGGCAAAAAAGAACGATAAAAAAAAGAGGGCAACAAGATTAGGAAAAGTAAAGAAAGCAGAATTTATCTAAGAAAGTGGATTGAAAATGTCTATAATATATGTTTCAGAGGTTAATGAAGACATTTATAGTCATTTTTAGCTACTGATGATACGGTACACTCCCGATTATCCGCGGAATTGGGTGGCCGCGGCCGCCGCGGATAACAAAAATCGCGGATAATCCGAAAAAAGCTAAAAACGGGTATAGCAAAAGAGAAAACAGTCATTCCAATTCTGAAAAATCGTTTTATGTACAATAAAACGTAAAATAAACAGCAGGAAATGTTTAACTAACGCTTAATATTTTAGTATATCACTCAAAACTAACCTAAAATGCATTTTGTTAATGAAAACAGAAAAGTGATTTGTACTTACGAGAGGCGTCAAGGATACACAGAAAGATTAATACATATGTACTGTTTTAATACTATAATGTATTATGTAATTACAAAAGCATAACTGTAAAACTACACCTTTTTGAAGAAATCAGTCATTTGTGTTTGCTTCTTGCTTTGGAAGCATTTTCTCTTTGTTTGGAAGCAAAAATAAATAAATAAAGTAAACTTAGTGCGCCAGGCGTGGATAATCGGGAGTCTACTGTACCATATCCTCATTTTTCAAAAAGTCCCATATTTTTAATTATTCTTAAAAATGATCATTCAATTCGACCACTATTTCGGCTCCAGGTGGGTAAATTTCTTATATATGGAGAAAATAAACATAAGGAAGAAGCACTTAGGTATTCACTGGAAATGTCCAAAATGAAAGTTTTGCAGATGAATGTATTTGAATTCATTTTTAGCCAGCAATAATATCACGTCTCCGTTAATAGAGAATTCTCATAATCTTTATTTTTCGTACCATGGATAATTTATATCAAGCAATATTTTCGCATCAGATGGATAAGTTTTTATGCTGGATTTGCGAAAAAAAATTTATTTTCTCGTATAAATAGTATAGAGAAAGTATAGTAAGCATCAAAAAATTCGAACTCGAGGTTTTCTCTGTGACAAAGATAACTCACAAACGCTTTGAGCTAGGCGTATGAAATTTGGTAAACGGTCTTTATATCAAATGTGCAGATTTCTATCAAATTGTGAGTAAAATCTATTTGCAGGAAGTCTGTCTGTCCGGTTGTTCGAATATAATTTAACACGATAATGACAAAACGAAGAAATCTAAGCATATAAAATTCGATAAAAGATTTAACATCTATAATGAAGACAACTGTTAAATGTCGAGCCAATACCAACTACGGTTCTGCCCCTCTTTCGGTCTGTATTTTCAGAAACTAGACACACTATAATTTAAAAACTCAGTGACTTAAATATGTCAAATGTAGTATAGGATATTGTGACTACAAAGGTTGTTTCGTGTCAATTTTTTGTTTGATTGTGAAAAACCACGCTTATAACGCAAATTCAATTTTCGTATATTCTTAAATGCATGTGGGGATTAATAACCAAACTCCTCGCCAATGATGACCATAAAAATGCTAAATTCATGCCAAAATATCTCGCAAATGTCTTGTAAAGTGTTCTCTGGCATGACAGGTTTATTAGGGAGTATGCGAGAAAGTTTAAGGGTGACCACTTCACTGGTTTAACCCTTTCTAGGGCCGTGGAAAGTGTATGCTTCTCACCAAATTTATCAATCTTTGTATGAAATAATGTAGGATGACATAAGTTCTGACAAACTTTTTTAGTAAGTCAGAAACTTAAATGCTTCAGTTCTTTATCTCAGATAAAATGATGTGTCTTGATTAGTTACTTAATTATTAATTAACCAAATTAATTAATGAATCAAATTAACTTTATCTAATAAGCTAAATAAATCCCTTATCTTATTCTAATTTCAAGCCTAAAAATATTTTAATATAATATGATTAGAAAAAAATGGCCCTTTAAAGGGGTAATAAAAAAAAAAAAAAAGTAAGATCTGGATCACCGTTATACTCACAAACGCAAAGATCGTGAGAGCATAATATTTAAGAAAAATATGTTATATATCATTGATTGTTTTAGGTGTTACTTACAAAAAAGCGAATGTTTTATAACTGAAATGGTACAAATATTGGTCGTCATCAGCTATCAGTTTTGTTCCTACTACTCTTGAAGTTTCAATTGCACAACATATTAAGCACCAAAATATAATAAAAAATATCATGATATCTGAAATGTCATGTTTAAGAAAATTTTAAAATTTTTGTTTCCACTTTTTCCTTTCTTCTTCATCTTTCCTCGTCAAATTGTATGCAGAATTTTAAGACACTCCTCTTTGGCAGCAGCTGTGCGCAAACACATATTTCGTATGTTTTCCTACGCGCCCAAGATGTATGGGTGTTTCATTTTTTACCACCCAACTTTATGCACCAGATGAATCAAAAGAAAAAGCTAAGGGATGGAATGCTTTTTATTTGAAGATTGCGGCGGGAAACGTGAGGAGGGCGCCAATTCTAAAAATCTCATTTTTATTTCACTTCAAGCAAACCACTGTGCTATCCCTCATGTCAAATTGAAAGAATTTTGCGACGAACCCAATTTCATTTACTTGCATTTTCTATGAAAATTTATGATTCGGAATGAAGCTCAAATAGAAAAAAAATAATAATTGGTTCTGTTTGATCTAAAATATCCAGCCCCATCTCTGCCAATCGAGAAGTTCACTATGAGATTGACAAAGATAAACACTGATGTATGTGTAAATTTCCTACAAAGCATGATTGAAATAATAATTTCATTAGTTAAGTTTAGTTATATTAACGTCCCGTTTCAAAGCAACACTAGGGCTATTTTGGGACGGACCTCGTCATTTTGAACCACGGTCAGATGATGAGGACGACACCTGAGCTGTTACCCCCCTCTCCACACCAGGCCACACCAGCGGGAGGACGTTTAACGTGCACCAGACCCGCTTAAGCGACGGTCCTTTGGTGAAATCGTGTCTCCAACCTGAAACCCTCCGATTCCGACGCCGAGACCTTAACTCCAGGCCACCGCGGCCCCAATAATTTCATGTTATATACTATTGTTTTCATTCATTTCAACGTACTTTAAGGTATCTGTCTACCTGCGGAGACAAACTTTTGAAAAATCCCTCTAAATAGTTATTTCAATTCATTTCCTGGATCAGTCTGATTGCAAATAACGAAAAATATTGATCAGGAAATTCTGTACCAATTGAGATTCTGTTAAATGTGTCAATTTGCGTAAAAAATAGGGAAAATGTCAACAAATACAAAACACTGTACAAAAAAATTCTATTGCGCATATTCCGATTATTTTTATACATAATATACTTACAGCTATGGAGAAGGGAATGAATTAGAATCTAAAAAAATCTAACGCATTTTCAAAACTGTTATAGGTAATTGAATATTTCTGTATTGAAAATTTCCCAAAATTCGTTGTTGAAAATGATATTAGGCAGCTCTAAATCAAAAACTTCTCAGTTCAAAATTATATCTCTAGTTTATTGCCTTTGGAACACTTAAGGTAACATATATGCAAAATTTCAAGGTATTATATTAAGAAGGTTATAAGATATCATGTTTTCCGTATGAAAATTTTCACAAAATCCAAGTTTTTCGAAAAATTAACTTATAGTTTTCATTTGTCTCATACTATTTGTTTGTTTGTTTGAATGAGGGGGATTTAGGGATTTTTAGCTACAAAGGCATCTCGTACTAAAAATGCTTTGTAAACATAAATATTATTCAAAAGCAGATGTAATTGCCAATCATTTCAGCGAAAAAAAATAACTCAAAACGCATTCTAATACGCGTGGTTTACTGATAGAACATATTACAAAACAAAGTATAACTCAGACAGGCGTATATTTGATAAAATGTTGGAAAACTTTCAACTTCCGGTTTTATTTTCACTACAGTGGTTTATAAAAAAAATCACATATGTCGGTTTCTATTTATCGTAGAATTAAAATAAACACAGATTTGGAAAACTAAATAAATAGGGTCTTAAAATAAAACTATAAACAAATTATAAATTAATGATACCTTAAATTAAACCTATTTCCATCAAATATTATGTTTATTTATAATTGCATCAAAAGAATAGAGTAAATTAAACCAGAGGGAGTTATTGTCTCACCAAAATGTTCTCGCACTTGTGTAATAGTAACCTCACTTCATTGAGAAGCAATGGTTACGAAAAGCCTATTAGAGTTCCAAATATGACGATTAATTGCTGAGATGGTTTAATATGTAAGGGCAATAAAATAAAATTTGAATTATGGACACATTATATTAGATCAATTAACAACAGGTTTCGATCTAGAACCGCAATTGTAGTCCTGGCATGTGCCATCAGGAACAACTATAAAAATTTTGTGGAAATTGAAACTCACAAATGATCAACTCCTTGTTTAATTCGATTTCAAATTTGATGCATATCATACTTCCGAAATACATATTACCTATTACTTCTGTATTTAGTATTCCAATACAAAAATGTTGTTTTTTTTTACGTAAAAAAATAAATTTTTAATATTCAAAACTTTCTTTTTTTTTGATACAGCTTTTATAATATATAAATAAGTTTCTACTTGCAATTCAAAAAAAAATATTTAAAGTATATTTTCCAAAAAATAATGATAAAATTTAATCTGCACGAGCACGTTATATTTGTATAAAAAAATGCTATTATCAACATGTTGCCACCACGCTCACAAAAACTGAAATTAAAGGATTAAGTTAATTATTCCTACAAAATAAATTTAGAGAAATGTGTCCTTGCACGAAATAAACTAAATATGAAACTCGATATTTTCTTCAAAAATAAATGTAACAAAGAGGTTTCTGTGACTTTTAAAATATCGTCAATTGATGATTCAATAATTCTGTGTTTTTCTAAAGTGATCATGATTTAATATACAAAATATTTTAAAATTAATCAAGGCTCAATTTATGAATCGTGAGTAATCGGCATACACTTTTAATAAAAAATGTGATCTTAAATAAATAATCTTACATCTAAATTAAATAAATAATTAAGATTTAGGAATTTAAGTTAATAAATGTTCTGATAAATAATGATTTGATATACAGATCCATGCTCCTATGAGTCATATTTTGTGAAATATTCTTGAGGTATTAACATTTTAAATAAAAAAGGTCCCCTTTATTGCAAATAAAACTGAGTGAATTATGAAAATTTCAATATTACTGTGTTATAAAATTGCACTACTTTTAAACCATTTCACCACCAAACCACCATCTAAACCATCTCAAAGAAGCCTGGAGTTTCCCCAGATCAAATAGTTTAACATTATGAAATTGTTCATCATCTCTTTAAATAGTGATAGTTAAAGCTTCATAACTCTGTCAGTGTATGATCGAATGAATTAGAAACTTTTTTTATTTAAAAGTTGTTGTAGTAAGAATATTTCATTTTTTATGACCAAAGAGCTGTATAAAACTTAGAACTATATACATTTTTCAATAATATATTTATTGATTCAAACAAAATAAAATATTATTATTTATCTCATTTCAATCCTTTTGAAAGTGCAACAAAAAATTGAATTTTACGACGAATCAGAGAAATGTTAAGTGAATAATTTTTTGATATATTGTAAAGATTTTTAAAACATATATTCAAGTGTACATATGACATCAATGCTTATAGATACTATTTTCTGTACTCTACTCATATTTTTTTAAATGTTTGGTTTCAGTTAAACGTTTTCTAATTTTTTTTGTCAGTATCTGTATACATTCAATTATATTACTGGAAAGAGAGGCATTATTTAAAAATGGAAGCCTTCTAAAAAATTGTTTCCTCATTTTTTGATTCTGAAATCAAACCTTTATTGCAAAATGCAGTAGAATTTCAAAAAAAAAAATATTTTAAAATTATATTTTATATTGAAAACTATTAAACAAGAAAAAATAGTACGCATCTTCATATACTGATCATTAATAACGGAAAAAAGGCCAAGATAAATAATTATTACATTGAAAATGATTTCAATTTCATTTTAACAATGTAATATATGCTTAATGCATATATTTTTAAAATATACTAAATATAATAAAAAAATATGTTGCAAAAAAATGGCATGGGGAAAAATATAATGGTTTAAATTTTGAGAAGCTATAAAAATAATTTTTCTGCTCTTATAGTTTCAAATGTTATCGTGAAAAAACAATGAAATTTCATCTTTTTAATTAATTAAAAATTTTGGAAACATTTCTCCGACACCCACACTTCCATCCTCTAAAGTACATATGAAGGAAGTTTGGTAGGTCCAGGTTGCTTGAAAAGCTCCAATAGGCACACACACAAAGTACATCTCTATTATAAGCAAATATGCAGAAAACGGAAATGTTTATTATTCATTTCATTATACATCTACACTAAATTCTAATATAGATTTTCCTTCAGATTTTAATCTTAAGTACTGTGAAACATAAAGAAAGATTTAGTAAGAATTTCATGATAATTAATAAAATAACTACTTTTCATTAATCAAAAATTATCTTCTTTCTATTCCTAAAATACAGCAAAAACATACAATATGGTGGAACTCAAGATTAATAATTTGAATTTAAAATAGCCAAAATATGGAAACGACAGATACTTAAATATGATTAATTTTGGCTTAACGGTCCAAAACAATGTTTCTTCAACTTGCTAATTGAAGACGATTAATTGAATTAAGATTTATGTCATTTAAAAATTAATTTAAAGATTTACTATTCGCTTTTAAATATTGATTGATTATAAAATTTACTTTTAAAAATAGAAGAATTCATGTTCCAATTTGTAGGCATATATTTAAGTTCCTTTTTATAATGTTCTCTTTACTCTATTTTGGATCATTCTTTAATTATTATTGATAACAAAAAAAAAATATCTGATAATTTGGAAAAAATCGTTTGAAGCAGTTTCTGGCTTTTCAAGAATATGCAAAAGAAGCAATACATTTTCCCCTTTTTAAATAAAAAGATAGTTAAAGAGGATATTTTTTTTTGTATAATGCAATAGTTTATATAAAAAATATTTTAAGTAAAGGATAAAGTTGCAGACGATAAGAGAATCATGTGAATATTTTATATTGTAATATTTTATATAAAGTAATCCTTTACTTTCAAACTATTTTATACATTTGAAAAAAAAGAATTTTCTGATTATGGCTCTAGTGGGTCTAAATGTAAAATACTTTTTTACTTCCTTCCGTTTAGCTTATTCGCATTATATAAATTTAAATTTCACGATGAATAATATTGTAAGTACTTCAAATTTTGCTTAAAATTCAACAAGATCGCAGTCAAATTTTTGAATAAATTAATTCAATAATTATATATTATTAATAAGAATGCATAAACAATTTCATCCCAAGTAACGCTGAATATAAAAATTACTAATAAATAAATTGTTTCACGCAACATTGAAAGTAAAGCAAAAGCAGACGATTTTATAATAAACCAATTGTAATAAAAATCTATCAAATAAAAATAATAACTACAAATAAGATATTCCTTATTGTAAATATAGCATCCATTTCATACATGCAAAACAAATTCTAAATATTTATGCAACATAACTTAAACAAACAACATTTCAAACTTTTATTCTTACTTTTTGTGAAAGTAAACATAATGTTAGAAGAATGAATGTTTCTTTTCATGTAAAACATTCATTTTGGTTATGGATGGAAAACGAATGCCCGAGGATTTGCGTGCCATTTTTATACTTCAATTGCAAACATTCCGTGATTATAATTTAGAGTCCAAATAACTTCTCCTCGGATGCATTTGGTTTAAACATACCCGGAAGGAAAATTGAAGAGGAAACTCCTGATTTATAAAACTGCCACCAATCGAGTTTCATTTTTTGTTTATTTGCTTCGTTTTTCTCCGAATCTAGTGGCAACATCGAAACTCCTCCAGTCTCTATTACTGGAATCAGTGAAGCGCAGATTCTGCAGATATGATTTATTGAAACCTACGCGGTAAAGTCCATCTCGGATGTCCAGCGGGGTTGGACCAATTTTTAGAGCTTGTTTATGAGATTGCCTGCTCTTCAAGTGGAAACTATAACAGGATTCTCCAACAAGATATGCGATGTAGCGTCTTCATTTAACGGGCCACTACCGTTTTCCATGAATTCCAATTCGACCGCCCAAGGTGGCGTGGGAAGAATTGTGACATGTTTAGATTTCTGCAAAGGATGACACATTTTGGGTTGGCTGGAATTTCTAATTTTGGAAAGGACGCAAACAAAAAGAAATGGTGTAATGGAATTATTTTAACAAGTATCTTTTCCGAAAATAACTCATTTTTGTATTATTTTGGTTGGAAAATTGGTTTAATTTGTTTTGGAAAAGTATTGATTTTTTTTTTTTGTCGGAGCCATGGTTGGAGTTTTGCCGATTTCAAAAAAAGAAAATAAAAGGTTTATTTTATATATAGTTCATAATTGGTAAAAATCAGAAGATGGCAAGATCAATCAGCGAGCTAAATATTTTTCTCAATCGTCGTATTTTATATCCTAGTTATAACTCTCCCAATTTTGTGTTGATTCTTTTAGGTAACATGTTTTTCAAAGATTTTTGAGACTTAAAGAAACATAAATTATTAAAAATTCACACATTATTTCTTAAGCAAATAGCTTTTTATGATTACTTTGGTGAATTAAATACAACTCTATAATTATTTTAAATACTTGCTTAAGGCATTAGCAATTATTTTTTGAAAACATAAGCGTCTACGTATCTGGAAATAAATAATCTATGAAAAAAATTTGGTAATTAAAATTTAAAAATTGTCTTTTTTCTGAAAATTTTCGTATAATAATGTTCATAGAGAGGACATCATTACTAAATTGAGTAAATATTGCAAAATTTCTTTTAAAATGACATATAGAAATAGTGTTGAACCTGAAGCTGTCCCATATTGCATGAAATTACTTTGGGTTGTATTTATTCACTGAGCAAAGATTATTAAATATTTAATTTTAAAAACTCAATCATTATATTTATTTTTAATAACTTCAAATCCTTATTATCGTACAAAAGCACGTTAAAATTAAAATTAAATCTCTTCATCATCGTTAATTTAGCTTTTTATAATGTTTTTCTAATCTTTTACTAACTAATTACTTAGTGCATTCTCAGACAAATTTTTGAATATATTTTAAAACAGCGCTTTTTATTTATTTATTTACTATTTTTATACATGCATGATATATCTATCGATATTAAATATCTGTTTATATTAAACGCTAACACGCGCAGCACAGAAATTGCTCTTATTACTCATTATTGAATTATAATTCTCAAATTTAAACAAACTATCATACAAATTTCAGATTGCTTCATTAAATATTATAAAGCTGCATTGAATTTGATACTTTGAACGGAGCTTAAAAATATTATTAGAAATGTTCTGGAGAAGTTCGCCGTATCACCAAAAATTCTATTCAATCAGAGGAAAGAAGATATTGTTACGGAATTTCCCGGTGTTCGTTTGGATAGTGGGAGTTATATGGTGTGGAGAACACCCAATCAGCAGGCGGCAGTAGAAAATGAAACAACGATGTTTATTTACACGAAGACACACAGGACAGCACAAAGACAACAACTATATACAGCACAGAAGGCGATTATCTTCAGCCGAGACGTGCAACATACAACAGTATACACAGCAGCTCTACTCCGTCGCTGCTCCGCTAGTCCCTGGAAGGCGAGTTCTTCACCGTCGCTTCCGACTCCACTGGTACACGACTCAATTCAACGTCCGTTCACCACTGAATTCACCACTACTCTCTCTCTGGAAGACTCGTTCTTCCCCGTCGATCCCGACTACTCTACCATTACTGGGTCACCACTCGACTCCGGCAGCTACAGGCTGCTCCTTTTATAGGTCTCAGGAGGTGGGGCTAGAAGCCTCTCAACCAATCAGGCATATCTCCGTTCCTACTGGACAGATCGGGAAAATTCTCGATGTTTCGGGTATAATCTATTTTGGAGCCAAAGCAGCCAAATTCGTCGCCAAGTCACCAAACGGTTGCCAAGTTTGTCGCCAAGCTCTGGGACCTCCCATGGAACCAACTATACTGGAAAGGCGCATCACAAATTCGTAACAATATAAAAGAAAGGTGCAAAAAATAAACAGATAGGTAATCACTTTGATTTTGCTTACAGAAATTGATGTTCCGTTTGAAATTATTTTCTTCCAAAAACAATTATCTTCCAAAAATTGTTCCTTTTACTGTCTTAAGATTCAAAAATTATCTTTCTAATGATATCAATTTAATTTCTACAAATTTCCTCCGAAATTTTAGTAATATATTTTAATTCGATTTGATACATGATGTTTAACGATGTTTTTTAAATATTATAATAGAATTCAAACTCATTCATCAAAGCATTCAATCGCGTGCTTTTGCCAATCATTATCTCTTAGTAGGATTTTAACCATTCGTTTTTATTTCGTAATATGTACTCAATTTAAAAGGCTTTATTTAAATAGCATCAAACTAATTAAATTGAATTCATGTTTCTCAGTTTTATTAAATGACTAGTTGAATTTAAAAAAAAAATTATTTCGATATATAACAGCCTAAAATGTAAATAATATGGGCGAACAAACTGGTCTCCAACGGCGGCTAGAAGTCTATAACTTTGCTGTATACAAGGATAAATTTTCAAAGAAATTATAAAGGCAGGGAATCAATTCCCAAATCTTTTCACATTGTAATATCTTGGAATATTGAGTCTATTTCTTGGACTCGAATTTTTTTTATTATTATTTTCCAAAAATAGACCAATATTAAAGATATAAAATATAAAGCTATATTCTTAAAAGATTTTTTTTATTTATTTTGTACATTCCCTATTTATGTTAATCGCTTTTGTTATGTTGTAAATAATTGAATGGCTACATTAAGATATGAAATATCTGAAAAATCTTTACTTATTCCCTTATGAAATTTCAAAAAAAAACTGCAATTTTTTGTGGCAGAGTTGAAAGTTACACATGCTTCTTATATTTTGAAATTTATAAATAATTTTCTTCAATAAGGTTTGCAAAATTAAGAAAAGTTTTCAATGGGACAATCTGGCAATCCGTTAATAAATATTTCACTCAGAAATTTAATGTTCAACTACAAAAGATTTAATTTCTTAAGTGAAAATAAACATTCAGTAATTCATTTTCCAAATTTTAAATTAAAACGACTTCATTCATTTAAATAAATTAAATGCATAAAATAAATTATTGAATTGATCAGGAAATAAAAACCAGTTTCCAGATTTCCTGAGCAATTAAAATGTTTTGTTCTATTTTTTCTTTATCTCGAGCAATTCGGATTTCACTGATTCGCAATGCTTCTTCCTGGTTAAAACAATGAGATAATGGTAGGATTCTTTTGAAAAATAAAAATTTCAGAGTATAATATAAATCGTTTTAAGTCTCGAAAATTTAAAAAAAAATGTATTTTCATCTTAATTAAAGATGTGCAGTGTTGTAAATTTATTTCATTTCATTTTGTTGGTGTCGATTTATTTAGTAAGTAAGAAATATTTATATTCTCTTCAGAAAGTGGATCTTTAATTCAATATTAGAATTTTTAAATATTTCTTAAAAGCAACAATTTTATTTGACAAATTAAACTCATAATCATTTATATTCATTTTTGTTCCATTGAAGATTATTTTCATGGATGTTTAGTGTCTTAGTATATTTATTTATATAAAAGAAAATTAATTTGTATTGTTCAAGAGAACCTTCATCCAATTGACAATTTCGGTTTATCTGGCGACATGCCTAAATTTGGTGTAGATGCAAGACAATTAGTATCAGTCATGACAAATAAACTCTTTGCTCTTCAATCGTCAAACTTCAATGTAAATACAAGTCATTTAATATCACTCATGACAACAAACTCTTTGCTCTTCAATCGTCAAACTTCAATGTAAATACCAGTCATTTAATATCACTCATGACAACAAACTCTTTGCTCTTCAATCGTCAAACTTCAATGTAAATACCAGTCATTTAATATCACTCATGACAACAAACTCTTTGCTCTTCAATCGTCAAACTTTGGTGTAAATACAAGTCAATTAGTATCAGTCATGACAACCAAACTCTTTGCTCTTCAATCGTCAAACTTTGATGTAAATGCAAGTCATTTAATATCAGTCATGACAACAAACTCTTTGCTCTTCAATCGTCAAACTTCAATGTAAATACCAGTCATTTAATATCACTCATGACAACAAACTCTTTGCTCTTCAATCGTCAAACTTTGGTGTAAATACAAGTCAATTAGTATCAGTCATGACAACCAAACTCTTTGCTCTTCAATCGTCAAACTTTGATGTAAATGCAAGTCATTTAATATCACTCATGACAACAAACTCTTTGCTCTTCAATCGTCAAACTTTGGTGTAAATAAAAGTCAATTAGTATCAGTCATGACAACCAAACTCTTTGCTCTTTCATCTTCAATCCATAACTAGATTATATATCTATTATGATATCAATACAAAAGAAATTCCTTTAAGAGACAGTGGATTTTGAACTACATAAAAATAGACAAAAAAAATATGAAAATTTCTTCTTGTTATTTTATCACCAAAATATAATTTTATATTCAACTAAAATGGCATTATAAAACGTATTTTTCGATAAAATAAATATTTGAAGAGCATAGACAAAAATAAATACATTTTAATGATATTTTATTTCTTTTGTTCAAAACGGCTTCTAATAATATTTATAGGGAATAAATAGTATGAGTAATTAGTAATTCAGTTTTAATAACTAGATAATCGTAAAAGTCAAAAAGTAACTTTCCTAAGCTTTTCAATTGAATCAAACTATAAAATTATTCTTTATCTGTAAATCCGATGTAATATTTAGATGAAGTATTTGTATAAATCCTATTTCAAACAATTTATTTTAAAATAATATTTTTTTTAGTTAATTTAAACTCAAATTTCATGGATTTTATGTATCCCGAATAACTTTATTTGCATATATTACTTTCAGGCTTGGAATATTGACGAACAAAGCCAATAAAACCATTTTTCTTTTGTTGACGCATTCATAATTCATTTCTGTGTGTTCTCAATATAAAAAAAATCTTTTGGCATTAAAAGGACGCAATTCCAAGCAGAAAAAAATATAAAAAAATTCCGAGTGAGACGTCAAGAAATGAAATGCCATGGAATCCCCCCAATTGTCTTTAAATATGCATCCTGATTTACCAGAGCTCAATAAAACGTTCTAAATTTTCTAGTTTCCCGATACAACCAGATTCTTCACCATCATATGTTCCAAATGCACATGAATAATTCATATTACTTGAATAGACGATGAAAAGAAATATTTCAATAATTCCCTGCCGCAGGATGAGTTTTGTTTGCACAAACTGAGAGCAATGTAAAACAGCATTTCGTTGAATACGAGAAAGTAAGATTCGAAATTGCTTTTGTTTTGCTCAAGTTTCTAAAAAAGAAATGTTGTATGCACTTTTTTTGGAATAAACTTTCTAAATATTCTTTTTTATTTTTTTATTTTTCATATCTACAGTCCGTTGGATGATAAATTAGTTTGGTCTGAGATATAGTTTATTGCTTTCGATATGTTTTGATGCAAAATCTCTTATTTACTATTAGATTCTTAAACAAGTAAAGTTTCATTTCTTATCAAGTTTAAATATTCCTTATAACATATGTAGATGAGTTACAAGAAACAAGAATATAGTTTTATTTTTATAACTGAATGAATACTATGATTTGCAAGATGAGAGGAATTTTTCTTGGGAAATAATACAAAGAGTGTTTCCATTCTCTTAAGAAATGGTGATACTGTATGAATCATATCGATGAAATCATCCATTTACCATTACCGTGCATGAGAAATGAAGATATCTTTTTTTCCCAAGAATCACCCAGAAGTTAAATTTCCCACGGCCTGCAGCAATAAACAAAACATAATTACCCAGAAAGATTTATTGTACAAGATACAGCAATATTTCAGCTACCCTCAACATTATAACTACCGAAATTGTAAAACTATCATATAGTGTGGTGTATTTTTGTAGTTTAGTATCCTGCGTCCTGGAAACGAAAAACGCTTGTCACAGTCGTCTACAGACCTTCTTCTGTAGGAAAGCGATCAGAAGACAAAAATTTCTGCAAATGTAAGATAGAATTCGCCAGGAACAAAATGGTCTATAAGGTAGATGGTCAAGTAAGCTACCAGAGAATGTTCTGTTGTTGTTGTTTCTTATGGCACTTGCCATGGACAAGCCCGCTGTTACGAAGGCAGTGATTTTAAGCCTGTGGGGGAGCATTTCTTTTCTTTATAGTAGCGCCAACTAGGGCCAAGAGTACGACTTTGCCACCGACGCATCACCCATTCGCTTGTACAACCCGTTTTACAGTAGGGCTCATTCACACATAGAACAAACATGCCCAAACGCCCAGATCACGGGGAAGACGAGCTACCCCCATGCCAGGACGCCGGCAGAGAATGTTCTGAATGTTTTTGTAGAATTTCCAATGTTATATTAGGGGTGAGCGTTAATGTAGACGAGCACCACATTACCATTGAATATCTCATCCATCCTGTTCTGAATGGTTTATCGTAACTTCTCTTGCATTGCTTAGCAATATTCAAGGTTCAGGAAAATGGCTGCGCAACTATTGTATTAGCGAAAGAAGCGAAAGAAGAAATAAAAACTTGCCTCTTCATATCTTACAGCATTAATGCCAGCGATCAGGAGGTTGCAATTTCCGCACATGATAGTCTCATTCACTGTCTATCCAGTGCAAGTATTGCATTACCTCACCATCAGCGAAAGAAGAAATGAAACCTTGCCTCTTCATATCCTGCAGCGCTAATGCAAGCGATCAGGAGGTTGCAATTTCCGCGCATGATAGATTCATCTACTGTCTATCCAGTGCAAGTATTGCATTACCTCATCATCAGCGAAAGAAGAAATGAAAACATGCCTCTTCATATCCTACAGTGCTAATGCAAGCGATCAGGAGGTTGCAATTTCCGCGCATGATAGATTCATCTACTGTCTATCCAGTGCAAGTATTGTATTACTTCACCGTCGGAGGAAGAAGAAAGGAAAAATGATTTTTATGTGTCCTACAACATTAATAGAAGCGATTAGGAAGTTTCAGTTTCTGCACAGGATAGTCTAATCCACTGTCTACACTGCGCAAATATTGCGTTACCTCGCCATCGGAGGAAGAAGAAATGAAAACTGACCTCTTTGAGCACTACAACGAAGTTAATGTAAACGATCAGGAGGTTACGAGATATTATAGCCCTATTCGTTGTCTACCCAACCTGCGTCTTTATAGCATTATCTTTTAACGATGCAGAATACTTGCTTTCATACTTTTGTGAACTACATACATATCGTTAGAAATTAGTTATTTTGTTGTAGTGAATAGCTTATAAGCCAGTTAACAGTTACGCTACCCGAGCAATTGCTTTTGTATCGTAGTCATGTTACTGGGCTGCGAACCACAAGGTCCCAGGTTCTATCCTCGCACATCACAATTCGCCACAACTCCTTTCCAGTACAGTGATAAAAGGCAGGCACACTAAAACATCGGGTACTGGCAATGAACAGATACTTAAAAGGACACTGTACTAGAATGGAATAGATATTAATGTATCACAAGAAATACAAACAATTTACACATGTGAATATTTGTAGAGTTAAAGATTTGTCCAGCTTGCAATTTATACCTGCGGCACTGATTATGACAAGTTAACATATAGGCTGGTGGAAAGAACTTGCCACATATGTTTCTTTCTTTCGCCACAGTATATCCCTGTAGCGAATTGGTATGAGCGAGGAAGGACCTTGTGGTTCGCAGTCCAGTAACAGGACCACGATACAAAAGCAATTGCTCGTGCAGCGTAGTTGTTAACTGGCTTATCAGCTATTCATCACAGACTCTCCCTCCAGTGAGTCGAACGATATGGCTGTTGAGTGGTGATGTATTAGCTGTTGATTCTAATGCGCCTGTACCCATTTGAGTAGCGCCAAGCGTTATGGCGAGCGTGTGTGGGTGAGTGGTTGCTAATGCTGTTGCTGCGTCAAGTGAGTCTGACGACTTTTGTGTTGCTTCGTCAAGTGAATCATGCGACTTTGGTTTGCTTTCGGGAGATGGCGCCACAACAGCTGTACGAAGGTTGAAGGTTCATCGTCCGAGGTCACCAATGGGGCGAATTGGAATGAGCGAGGACAGAGCCTGGGACCTTGTGGTTCGCAATTCAAGTAACATGACCACGATACTAAAGCAATTGCTCGTGCAGCCTAGTTGTTAACTGGCTTATAAGCTATCCACCACATCCCCGAACTCAGAATCTCTGGGATTCCTTGCCCATTGAAAGAATATACGTGGAAATATTCATTAAGAAGAAAAAAAATTAAGTTTACTAAGGTAATATTTCTTGGTAATGGGCTTGACTGAGATACGAGACAAAAATTTATTCAGGGCTTGAATCTGGGGAGATGAATTTTTCGTTGACTTGCAGGAACGGCACAAGATTTCTAATTTGGATTTTGGATATATTGTCCCACATATATTTCAAAAAATTCCAATAGATTTATCTTTACAGCAAGTAAAGTGTTTTTATTATCCAAATACAAAACTCTCCTTTTATAAAAATCCAGTACCGAAATACACTTAGCGTTAGATACTTTTAAAGTAACACTAGCAGCAAAGGAATTTCAGGGAACAATATTTATAGGCCATAGAATTTTTGCCACTCCAACAAAATAAGTAAAAAAAAACGGAATAAAAAGAAAATACATCAAGCATGGGAAAAAGAGAAAGCGTGTAGGAAAACGACTAAAAGAATAAAATAAAAAAAGAATTCGAAATAGAAAAACAGCTTTAGAGACAGCGGGCAATTGATTCAGACCAAAATCGCTTTGAAGTTGCTTCTTTTTTCTCCTTTTTTACGAGGTCTATCAAAGCTTTTTACTGCTGTTCTGGCTTCTCGTGAATAAATAATGGTGACGATCAAAGTCGGAGGTTTTCGGACCCTTTTTTATGTTGTTCTTGGCTCTTGTGCAAGAGGTGACAATGTTGTGATTCAGTGGAAGAGGCGAAGCGAAACTGGAGTCAGGATCAACCAGTTGTAAATTCTTCTTAGTTATATAAAGGAGGAAATACTGGAGAAAAGATGAGGCGAAACAAAAGCCCAGGTTTCTATTTCTGTTGCCAGAAGTTGTACAAAAGTCTTTGTTAAAATATCTGTTTTGGAATCTTTCGCCTAAAGCCTTTTTCTTAGGAATGGGCGTGCAACTACTAAATACTGTAACATTGCAAAAAAAATTTTTTAAAAAAATTATTTTAATATTTTGGAGAAACTAGTTTTTTTTCTCCTATTTCTGCAATTGGTAATTTTTTTATAAGTTCAGACGATTAAGAGTAATATAAATAAACAGAGTTGGGTATTTAACACTTGATAAATCATTCGCTTTTTTTTTTTTTTGCTATTACTGTGTTATTGTAGTCATTTCAGGTTTTACCGTCAGTTCTATTATATTTTGCGTAGCTTTTAGATACATTTCGCGCATTTTTCTTTTCATTACGGAAAGCCCTGGTTTCGGTTTATTATGGTAAAAAAAACGTAATTTGTCAGACGAAAAATGTGCTCATATTATGAATTAACGAATAATCTAAAAAGGTAGAAAAAATGGCGGCATTGGGACTTAAATTTTATATTTTGTGATTTTTTTTTTCAAAGTTAGGCTTGGCTATGCCAAACCCCCGTCCTGTGGGATGATTCCTTTCACGTGCGCTCCGTCCTGTGCCTGCTTCTAGGATAGAGGCCTCCCATCCCGAAAGGATTATAAAAAGTTATTATTGCATGAACCATATTTAAGATTGAGAAAAAATTGACAGGAGTATAAAATGATACTTAAATTTGTATACATAATAATTAATTGCTTTCTGTAACACCTGTTAGTCACATGTTCATATGACGAATATCGCGTGTAGTGTCAGACAACATTGAGGGTGGTGAGCGAAAACGAACAGGAGGTGAAACTCCCTTGTACAATTATAAAAGAATATTGCAGAAAATTTCGGAGATAAAATACCGCTGAATTTTCCTGTACTTATTTATAGGCAAATTATAGGTAACTGTAATTGGAGCAATTGTTTTTAGATAGTCCTGTATTTTTTAATTAGTTTATATATCTTAGATCGCTCTTTCTGTTTGGTGTAGTCATGTTCAAGTGGGTATCGATAAACAGTTTTCAATTTTATGAAATTCATCAAATATTCGATAAAAATTCACAAATATTGTATCATGATTACATTTAAATTAAAAAGCAAAAGTCGAACAATTTTCAAGCTATCAATTCTTGGTAATAATCGTAACAGTTTTGTGTTTCACTTACTCTTATTTTATTTCTCATTGTAAAAGCATAAGTTCTTTCTAATTCTCAAAATCAATTTTACCTTGAAATCCTGAAGTACTGGAGAAGAGAAAAAGAAAAAGTGCGAGGAAAATTCAACACGCAGTCAGTCTTTTTTTGCTCTACAGATTTAATTTTACTTAAATGCAAACGATAATTTAATTTTCATAAATTAATAATTTATGAACACAAATAGAATAAAGATTATCAGATTTTTCATCAATTTATATTCCTAGTTTTCCTTTTTTTATTTCGATAAAAATGAGAAACAATAAGAGTGTTTAAGTTTCACAAGAAAAGCGTTATTGTAAAACTGATGAAAATATATATATTTGAAAACATTTTTCTGCAAATTTATTTATTTCAAAATGTATTTTGTTAATATATATGAACAAATAAATAGTAAATAGTCAAAGTAAATAAATTTAATTATTCGGAGAACTCAACAGATTCCAATTTTTACTATGATTAAAATTCCCTTTTTTCATAGGTTAAAATTTTGTGCGAAGAAGCATTTGTTGATCAATCAATAAATTTTGAATTGCTTCAATTTCTTTTTCTTTATTCCAAAATATTTGCTCAATATTTAAACTGCTAATCGTTATTGTCATAGAGGATTAAATTTTTACATCGGAATTTTTTTATAGCACCATGTTAAAGTCGTGTAATGAATACATTAAAAACTAAAAGCTAGAGAGTAATTACAAAAATTTTGTTTTTATAGAACAATCTTTAATATTTGCATTAAAAAGGTAAAATATATCATAAGACAGATCAAACAACATAATTCTGACAAATATTTTGTGATATCATCATTGTTTAAAAAATCGGTTCTACATTTAAACTGTTGATCATTCTTACAACTAAGATTTTTTTCTAAATATTTTTTTATAATATCATTCTGAAAATATGTAAAGAATAAAATGAAAACTAAAAGCAAGAAAGTAATTTCTAATTTTTTTAGAGAAAACTTTTAATACTATCATTAAAAAGGGAAGAATGTATCAAAATGGGTGTGGAACTCAAACAATATATTATCGAATAGCTTGAAAGGCTTTTTTGTTCAGATTAATTTTTTTTTCATTGTTTTCAAACGAAATCGTACGAAATTTCTATTTTAACGTTCTTCATAATATCATGCTAAAATTGCTTTGGTAAGTATATTGAAAACAAAAATTTTGAAATAATAAGCGTGTAAAAAAGGCTTAAGAAAAGGCGCCAAATTTAATTCTAAAAAGGGAAAATGTATTTTTAACCCTAAATCTAATTCTGAAGACCAAAATCTTGAAACAAATCTTTTATACAGAAATAAGGGAAGGATATGAAATCTTAATGAACATCATGTGCAAGTAAAATTCCTGAATTTATACTTGTAAAATGAAGTGTGTGTGTGTGTGTGTGTGTGTGTGTGTGTGTGTGTGTGTGTGTGTGTGTGTGTGTGTGTGTGTGTGTGTGTGTGTGTGTGTGTGTGTGTGTGTGGATATCAAATGGATATAAGGATATCCATTTGATATAAGGATATCAAATGTTCTAAAACAAATACTGGAAGCCGAGTCTTAATAAAGCTATAACTAAGATTCTAGAATATTCTGAATTCTTCGTTTTTCTGTTTCTGAAGCTGCCAAATTCGTCATCAAGTGTTTCTTGCCAATACCGGGGGATAACGTATACGACATCCATTCAACAAACATTCTATATTTGCAAAACTATCTTTCTGACCAAAAGATTTACTACAAATTGAATCAGAATTACAAATTCGCAATATCTGAAATCATCGTCAAAAAATTCTTAAAATGTTGAAAAAGTTGATTAGAAACTGTTAATGGATTAATGAATGATTAAGTGCCAACGTTTTACTAATCATCTTAACAAAATTATTTTTGCCTACAATCTAAGGAAAAATATTCTAAGATTTGCTTTTCAAATCCAACCTGAGAGAGTTGTAATCATTCTGAAGTTTAACTAATCGATTAAATTACAAATTTTTATTAACTATTATATCAATTTAATTATATTTTAATTATTAATTATAAATATACATTTTAATCATATTCTCTCCGGAAAATGCTTTTTATAAAATCAAAATAAATACAATTCTGCAATTTCCTTTTCTTCTGTAAAACATTTATATAATCAAAAGCCAGAGAAAAAGTAAAATAATTTAGTTAAAGCAAAAATTGTACATAGTCCTCCGAATTATAAATGTTACCAATTATGCTATCTAACTTGTGAGTACACTTGGTTGTCACAAGAGTTATACAGCGCATTTACTATACTCACATAGAGAGAAATTCTTAATGCCGTTGCAAGAAATTTCTTATAGGCTTTAAAGAAATGCATTGATTCCCAATAATGCAATATTAAATGGACCAATCTTCCTTTAGCTTCAGATTGAAAATTTAACCTTAATTAACCGAGTTGAAAGCTGAATAATAAAATTATACTTATTTAGTTTTTTTTAATCAAAAACTAGCTCATATTCTATGCATTATATTAATTATCTTAATAATGCAGTGTAAATTAAAGAAATAAATGTGAGTAAAATATAAGAATTATTAAAACTCTTAAATTAACCTTTTCTAAGGCCGTGGGAAGTATGCTTCCCACCAAATTTATCAATCTTTGTAGGAATTTATGTAGGTTGGCATAAGTTCTGACAAATTTTTTTTCGAAAAACAGAAACTTAGCTGATTTAGTTCTTTATCTCACACAAAATGATGTGTCTTGATTTGATACTTAATTATTAATTAACCAAATTAATTAATGAATCAAATTAAATTTATCTAATAAGCTAAATGAACCCCTTTTCTTATTCTAATTTCAAGCCTAAAAATATTTTAACATAATATGACTAGAAAAAAAGGGCCCTTTAAAGAGTTAAATGAGACCTGTGTGAAAACCGTAATCTGAAACATGAAAATTCATCAAAATCTCGACCTCGTATTTTCTGACAAATTTGCTTCCTTTTTTTTTTTTATGTTTCATAAATGATAAAGTAATGAAAATTAAGGAAGAAATAAAAAAACAAACTTTTGTAAAAATAATAAAAGTTATCACAAATTTAAATTTGTTTTTGAATGTTCAATATTTATAAATGTTTGAATAACAGGACTGTTTATCATATGTTATTAATGAAATGCAAATATTGAAATATTTGAAAAGCATAACAGCTGAATGCAGCACCCCAAATAAACAACACTTAGGATAAATTCTTCTTCGTTCTAAATTAAAATGCAATTATTGTATAAAAAGACGTGTCTAAAAAATTTTTATTTTTTGTCGAATAATAAAATTAGTTTTTATTTAAATAATATAATAATAAATATTCTAATTAATTTTTTATATATAATTTTAGATTTTTTTTATCTTAAAAGGAAAAATCAATGTAATTAAATAAAATTTAAAAAAATACATTTCTTTCTAGAATCTTCTATTTTATTTTCGTAAAATAAGACAAAATATTTATGTTTTAATATTTCTATAAGTTAAATATTTTTCGTCTGTTTTCAATTTATTTATTAAAGATAATCTTATTTTTCATCCGTCTCGTTCTTTCTCAATCAATAAATAAATTAATTAAATTTCATTTTCAATTTTATATTTTTTTCAAAACATCGCAGCTTTATCGTATATGCATGTTTGTTAACCACATTTAAGAAAAAAATTAGTATAAAAAAAGTGTCAGCATATTGCAATGAATATTACTTTTTCGCATGTGATGTGCACAAAGAAAAATTTTGTAATTGAAAAAAAAAAATCGAATTTGAGATTTGGATGATTTTTTACATTTCAAACTTAAAGGAGTTCTTAAAACACTTTCTAGTATTATGTTTGTATATGAATATAACAGTGTGCATGTATGCATGTGCTGGACGAATGAAATTTGGCTAATCAATTTTAACCATATAGCTAGATTTATATTGAATTTTAAAAGAATTTCATTCATGGGATGTTAATTCGATTACTCGAATACAGGTGAACATGAAATGTACAAAACATTAAGAATTCATTTGATAAAAATTAATTCACAAGGTTTAATTTCTAAAATGTAGATTTTCATCAAATTTTGAAGAAATTACGCCAAAAGGTTCAATATCAATCGGTGACTATTTTCGCATACATGTAAACTTAAGAGCTCAATAAAGCAACGAGTGTTTCAAAAATGAAATTTGGTATATGATTATGTGATTACAATTGTAGATATAAATCAAATTTTGGTTTCAATCAGTCGGGCAAAAAACATCCAAAATGCAAATTGGCTTTTCGGATACTTCTGTTTAATTTCATGTTAGGAATTAATTAGCTACAAAATGCAAATACTATATTTTAGTTAAGTGTTGGCTTCAATCAGTCGGGCAAAAAAAGCATCCAAAATGCAAATTTGTTTTGTGGATATTTCTGCATTAACTTCATGTTAGGAATTTATTAACTACAAAATTACTGTTACATTGTAGTTTTATGTCAAATTTTTGTTTCAATCAATCGAACAAAAACATCCAAAATACAAATTTGCATTTCGGATACTTCTATATTAATTTCTTATTGACAATCAATTAACTACAAAATGCAAGAGACAATGTGGTGAAGCTTTATAAGCCAGATAGCAGCTACAAGACATGAATTTTTAGTTTTGTCTAATGATCCTGTTACTCGGCTACGAACCCAAAGATTGCTAGTTCGGTCCTCGCTATCGCCAACAGGAACAAACTAAACGGAAAATTTGTTCAATTCGTATACAGATTCAAAATTGTCGGCAGTTACAAAGATGTCTGAGAAACAAAAACATGAAATTCAATGCAAAGTCATATGTAATTTCAAACAAATCATCCCTTTTTGACACTTAAAAATACTTCTGTGATAAAGTAAATTAAACATATTAAATAGAACATCAGATATATATTTTTATATATATGACAATTATAGTTTTTTTTAAATTATAAATTGCGATTAATGTTATGCGCTTTCTTTGCAGATTTTGAATGATCTATCCAACACTGAATCATGACTCACCGATTGATTGCCAGGCTATTCGTCCTTGTCTCTGTGATCGCTGTCCTTGGGGCACAGAGACCAGGGTAAGTGTCATATATTTCATATTTATCTCAGCCTGCCAGAAATAAAAATGTTATAAGGACTATTATAATACATCTAAAATTATTAGAAATCGACAGAACTTTTCTGAAATTTTATGAAGATAAAAATCAGGCATTTAATTAATTTGTAGTACATGTTTTATTTCATGAATTCGAAATAAGTATATCATGTCACTGACTCAGAAATAATACCTTTTAATAATAAAGACAAATGTGCGTGCGTGTGTGTGTGTGTGTGTGTGTGTGTGCGTGCGTGCGTGCGTGCGCCAGACTGTTGGATCCAGAAGTAACGAATTTAACGCAGAAACACTGAGTTCTTGGAAATGTGCACCTAGGAAATGTTTGAAATTGTAATTAGAAATTTAATTAATTAATAATTAATCGAAAATTTGACATTTTCCTTAAATCTATTGAAAAAAACTGATTTTAAAGCATTTGAAAGAATAAGAAATGGTCTTTTTAAAGATATCAACTTCCTTGTTGAGAAAATTGCCTTAATGTTGAAAACTGATCAGCAATATTCTTTTGACTTATTTTTAAAAATAGTAGACAACAACATTTTTGTCCCAAAAATTTAAATCGTTTTCATTGTTTCATTAAATACTTAATCAAGTCATTTTTGTCCGTTTATAGAAACTTATGCGGAAGTGTTTGGTTTAATATTAGAGCAATTTATACGAGGACTCAAAAAAAAAAAAATTACAATTACAGTGTTTGAAAGTTAGAATATGGAAGAATCAGGAAATTAAATCTTTATCCCTCCAGTGCATTGTGCAGTAACTGATAATAAAAATTTGAAATAAATTCACATTAATAAATTGATTTTCTGTTCTTACGTAAACTTCTAATCCAATTAAAATTTCAAAAATTTTTGAGATAAAGAGAGTATAATGAGCAGTGAATGTGCAAAAGTGTGTTTATTGTTGATTTTTTCAATTGATAATTAACCTGCATCAGCATACGATTAAAATGATCCAAGATATCCCCCCTTCATCCATTTCTTTCCATAAAGAATTTTAAGGGGGTCTGGGACACAAAAATCGTCAAATTTTCGAATTTTTTTTTAGCTGAAAAAATTCTGCATGCTTTTCTGCTTAAAATAACATTTAAATCACGTTTCTGTCTTAATTAGAACGAGAGATATCATAATTTTTGTTGACCACTGCTTTGAAATTCCAACTGTCAAAAAGGCGTTGCCATGGCAACTTCATCTCTTTAAATGTAAACATACATTTCCCGGCACTGTTTTAGCTTAATTTTTGATTTTTTTTAAATAAATTTTTAAAGAATTTATTTTAAATCCTAGATTTAGTTTGTATGCAACTCAACTCCTTCAATAATGAAGTGAAACGAAGAGATTCGGTGTTTATTAGAACCTCTGTGTTTACATTTCATGAGACAACGTGCTTTTTAATTTTCTGCTCTAAAGTTGGTTTTCTTAATTATAAATGCAAAATTAAATTAAAATAAACACTTGTGAGGAAGGGAGGCGTATCTTATGCATCTGGAAGCTTTTAAATGTATTTAAATAGTTTTAATTCCTATAAATTTTATTTTTAAACTTTAAACGCATTTTTAACCATGTTGCGTTTTTTCATTATTTGTTGTGATCAAATTGATATAAGTCCAGATCATATAAAGATAGAGGTCTGAAATTTGAAACACATACTTTTCAAACTGTTTGCCTTAATTTTGATTCAGCAAATTAAAAAAAGTTTTTTACTTTTCAAGATATGAATTTTTAAAAAAAAGGACACAAGATTTTTTCAAAATTTTCATTCAAATTTTTTAAATTTTTTTTTTTAAATTAATATTTTTTAAATTGCTGAATCAAAATGAAAGAATATATATTTGTGTTTGATTTAATGAAAAAATTTTGAAAATTGATCAAAAATATTTTGAGTTATATCGATTTAAAACAACGTCACTTTTTTTAAAAAAAATTTAAATTTTAAGTTTAAAAAAGAATTTTGAAAACTTTTGTGTTGTGATTTTGCTTATTAATAAGATGGTTGATCAGTACAAAAAATTTCAAAATTTTAAATTAATTAATAAAAATTTTTTCAAAATGTGCCCCGGACCCCCTTAAAATAAATAGGTAGAATTTATATTATATATTCTTTTTTATTTACCTGAAATTTATCTGCTTCCAAATGCATAAAATTAAAATTTTGCATACAACGCATAAAATTAAAATTTTCCTGTATTCGTTGTGTCAATTTATACTCAATTTTGTAAACAAAATCCTTGTTATCGTTCCAGTTAAAAAAAACTTTTTTTAACCCTAAAAATTTTAGTTTAAATTGTCTAATTATGTTTGTTTAAGAAAATAAAATATAAATATGTATCTAATTTGCAATTAATTAGAATTACAATATAGTTTAAAATTAATAAACAACGACCCTATTTAAGATAATAAAACTTGAAACAAAGAAGAAGATGCATATTTGAATGTTTACAAGATTCTGTAAAAATAAAAATAAATCCTTTTTCATATTTAATTGCCTGAATTTTCTTTGCAGATAAAATGCTCAAAGATTCATTTGCGAGGAATTTTTAAAAGATTTTTATTCTTTAACATAAAAATAACAGTTAAAATTATTTTAAAATTTAAAAAGAAAACTTCTTTTACCGTATTTCTTTTTAATGCAGTTGAAAATCTCTGGAATATCTCTAGGGAGCTTAAAAATAAGTTTAGAAATTCTAATTAATTGTTTTAATCTGATTCTCTGAAGAGTTATTTCATTCTTTTTCTTTTGAAACATTTGAAGATTTTATTTTCCATTAGTTAATCCTTTGTAAACTAAATATTTGTTTATTCCACAATTTCTAATTATTCTAATTAGCTCCCAAAAGAACGATTATTTAATGAGGAGAAAAACATAGCTTTTGTTTCAAATATGTATTGCTTAAGCCTTTTCATTATCTGAAAAAATTCTTTTTAATAACTAAGAAACATAATTAACCTTGAGAAATGTCATCCATTACTTTATGTTTTAAAGATAAATAAATAGCAAAATCATTTGAAAATATAATTTATCTGCAGTGTAGTTATATGCTGGATATATAGTATAGTTAAGTCTATAATAAGCTGCAGTATAACTAAGTCTTTTGAGATTTAAAGCAATGTTATTTTTTTTGAAAAAATTATTAACATTTTAAAATAACGTAAATGTATTGTCATTTTTAAAATTTATTATTTGTTGGAATATTTTTAGTTCAAATCAAATTAATATTAATATTAATTTTTACTGTTTTGTGTAACGAAGTATACAGAAATAAATAAATTGTTAAATAAATAAATTGTAAAATAAATTGTTTTGTATAACGAAGTATATAAAACAAGAGAAGCTATTATATTCGTCAAAAATGTGAAGTCCAGATTTTCACGTATCTCCACATTTCATGCCCCATTGAATCCAAAAAATACATTTTTGGAAGTAGGTTTCTGTCTGTTTTGTCTATGAACATGATAAATCAAAAACTCTTTCATTTCGATGGATAAAATACAGTTTATGGTCTTTCCACTAAATATGAAGGCTTCTATTAAATTTTGGGCAAATTCCATTGACAGAAAATCTGTCTGTCTTACAAGTACAAGTGAATATGACAACTATATAAATCAAAGAACTATAGATAAAATTTGGTGCACGGATTTAGCTTAGATCCACATGGAATTTTGAACCAAATTTATCAGAGAGATGGTTCGTCTGACGACCGGTACTTTTTATAAATATAAATGCAATAATCTAAATGGAAAATAAAAGAATAAATTCGAAAAATAAAAGAATAAATAAAAGAAATTCGGTTCACAGTTTTAATTTCTAAAGAATGAAACCTTTCAATGACATAATGATTCTCTTTCCTACTCGCTTATCTATTACGGAAGCGCCCTATCTTTGTCTTTGATCAATTGGTCTTTATATAAACTGACCACTGACCCCATACTACTGCTGGGGTACTAAGGAAATATTCGCACTGCAATAGAACAAAATATTTGATACCCATAATGTTCATATTTTGAATACCGTACAGTATACATATCGTGAAGATATCTCGAATATATTATTGGATATTTTGTGCCAATGGGAAACGAGATCCTTTATCATATAGCTAACAAGTGGAGAATATTATTATTTATAACTGTGAAAGACCTATTTTACCTGTAACTATACCGAATGTTGAGATGTTGTGCAGTCAGATGCTCCTTTGCTGTATCCAAACCTATATACAAATAAGAAAGATTACAAAGCATGATTTTTTCGATCATGCATAACGTATTTATATTCAAACGGAATTGTAGCGGAATTCCAATGGAATCAGAAAATTCTGGATCAACATTTCACCTTTCTTGCTACCAAACTATGGCTCAAAAAATATCTAACAGTCCATCAATAAATTTAATGTAAAACATTCAGCTAACAATTAAATCAATCTGAAATTTATTTTGTTGCGGCATGATTCCACTTGCAAAGTGTCAAATTAGTTCTTAGGAAAATGTTTTTGCTTCCTTCCTGATTATAACACAAAATATGCCCAAAAGTCCTCGAGAAAATCTTAAAAAGAATATTGAAATAACAAATCAATCAATATGGACTTATTCAAAGTTGTTAAAGCAAAACTGAAAGGCACTAATTAGTTCTACGAAAAATTGTGCCTTTTGCGTCCATGGTGTAAAATGTACCCAACAGCCATCGAGTAATTATTAAGAAGAATATGGTGACATAATATCAACCAAATTGGAGTTAAGTAAAGGTATCAAAACAAAGTTCAAATCAACTGATTAGTTCAGTAAAAATTAAGAGAAAGTTTATGTTTTGTTTCTTTCTGATTATGATTCAAAATATACTCGACAGTCCTCGTGAAATTTTGAAAAAAATATTGAAATAACAAATCAATCAATCTGGACTTATTCAAAGTTGTTAAAGCAAAGTTGAAAGACATTAATCAGTTAGAGGGAAAATTATTATTAAGAAGGATATGATCAAAACAAATCAACCAAATTGGAGTTAAGTAAAAGTGGTAAAACAAAGTTCAAGGGAAATGATTAATTCCAAGAAAGATTAAGACGAAGTGTGTCCTTTGTTACTTCCAAATTATGACTCAAAATGTACCCAACAGTATTCGGGAAATTTTGAAAAAGAATATGGAAATAACAAATCAATCAATCTGGACTTATTCAAAGTTGTTGAACCAAAGTTGAAAAATACTCATTATATCCAGAATAAATTGTGCCCTTTGCTTTTTGTTGCTATTTAACCATGGTATAAAATATATTCAACAATCCTCAAATAATTATTAAGTTGGATATGGTGACAACAAATCAACCAAATTGGACTTAAATAAAGGTGTCAAAACAAGTCAAAGCAACTGATTAATTCCAGGAAAGATTAAGACAAAGTTTGTTAATTTTTGAAAATGACTCAAAATATGCCGAAACGTCATCGAAAAATTCTTAAAAAGAATATGAAATAACAAATTAATCAATCTGGACATACTCAAAATTGCTAAAGCAAAGTTGAAAGACTCTAATCAGTTATAGGGAAAATTGTTATTAAGAAGGATATGTGAAAACAAATCAACAAAATTGGACTTAAGTAAAGCTGTAAAAAAAAAAGAGAGTTTAAAGTAACTAATTAGTTCCAGGAAAGAGGAAGACAAAATTTATCTTTAGTTACATCTTGATTATGACTCAGAATATACCCAGCAATTCTTGAGAAATTTTTAAAAAGAATATTGAAATAACAAATCAATCAATCTGGACTTATTCAAAATTGTTAAAGAAAAGCTGATAGATACTAATTATTCCCAGGAAAAATCATGCCCATTGCCTTTTGTTGCCATCATATGCCCAATATCCCTCGAGTAATTATTAGGAGGGATATCGTGCCAACAAATCAATCAACTTTCATTTCGCCAAAGTTATTATGACGAGAATTCATCAGGAATCAGCCCTGTAGTTTCAAGAATGATTTAGAGAATACGCGATGTCAATATATTCAAAACAGTTTACAATTTACTAGCCAACGCTGCTTGAAGAAGACTGATTTATATCCTTAGCGACCCCTAACCCTTGCAGGAAACACCGAAAATAAACTTACTTTTGAAAATGATTATGAATTCATCTGTCGTACCCAAACCTGGCTTGTGGCGGCACCTCGAATATTCTCGATGAAAAATGAAATCCAGGAGAAAAGAAAGACTGCCCGCTCTAGACGCGTTATCCATTGTTCGAAACGTGCACGTGCCGTTACCGTGGAAACCAGTCAGTTCGAATAAATACTCCCACTCTATTGTTTCTAACCCCCCACCCCTCTTTTCTCTTTCACTCTTTCAGAACATGACTATCCTGTCTGATGCCGTTTTTCCCATTCGGATGTGCCTCTTAAAAAAAAAGTGGAGGGTGGGGGGTGGAGAAGAAATGTTTGAAACAAAAGACATTTTGTTTATTTGTTATAAACTGCAAGATGCATCGACATCCCGTTTAGCGAGTTACTTCCATCATAAAGAAAAGCATTGTAGGCGGCGTCTTCAGAAATAGGGCCTATTACGAATTTATGTATCGTTCGGCAAAGTGGACTGCAATATCTTTCACAAAAGGTTGCCTTTCGCATGTGTTATAAAATTTTCGATTATCTGGAAAATACCTGAGGGGTTTCTTTTATGTCGTTTCTATTTTGGAAGCTCAATACTTTTAAGGCGATCCATCTTTCACCTCCAGGCTTCCAATCCATTGTGTCGCTTTGATGGGGGCTGGAAGGGGGAAGTCCTCAGTAAAAAGAAAGAGACTGTTATTCCAGCCGTTAGATACCAGAAGAATAATGATATATTATCTTTTATTGTAGTGCTTCTCTTAACCACTCGTTGCATTCCGAAGCGGGCGTGAAGCAAAGATTTTTTTAAAGGGGAAGGAGAGAGTATTGCAATAACATTTCATACACTTATGATAATTCTAAATACTTTCTTTTTTTTTTTTATGTGTGATTATATATTTAAGTGAAAACGCTCTGAAGTATTTTAAAAATTGCATTTCAACTTTCAATATGTTAATTAAGCATTTAAAAGATCAATTTCAAATATTTTTCTCTATTAATAATAATAATAAATATTTTCTCTATTAATAATCTATTAATAATAATTTCTCTATTAATAAAATATTTCTCTATTAATAATGTTTCTATTAATAAAATATTTCTCTATTAATAATGTTTCTATTAATAATAATTTTCTCTATTAATAAAATAATTCTCTATTAATAATGTTTCTATTAATAATAATTTCTCTATTAATAAAATAATTCTCTATTAATAATGTTTCTATTAATAATAATTTTCTCTATTAATAAAATAATTCTCTATTAATAATGTTTCTATTAATAATAATTTTCTCTATTAATAAAATAATTCTCTATTAATAATGTTTCTATTAAGAATAATTTTCTCTATTAATAATAAATAATCTCTATTAATAATAATACTATAATTAATAATATTAATAATATATTTCTCTATTAATAATTTTTTTGTTAATAATTCTCTATTAATAATTTCTCTATTAATAACAATAATTTTTCTCTATTAATAATTAATTTTCCCTATAATGAATATGTCTACTTACATCTGCACGTTGGGTTTCTACAGGTTAAAACAATTGACCTAAAGATACTAACAAAATCTACATTCGTGTGTGTGTGTGCGTGCGTGCGTGTGTATGTACATGTGCGCGTACGTGTGTTTGAGTCCATGTGTGCGTGTGCGTGTGTCTGTGTGTTAGCATGGAAATGTGCAACGCTCAGCAATTCTTTTTTGAAATTTTAACCAGATTTTTAATTAATCAAAAAATTGTATTTTTACATTTTTAAGCAATAATCCGGAACTACAAAAAGTTATTACAAAAAAATTTTTAGACCCTTTAAAAATGTAAAACGTTTTCTTTCTATTGATAACAATTTAGCAATCAAGCAAATTTTTTTCTGAATTTTGGGAATTTTTTTTAAATATATATATATTTTTTTCCCTTGCCTTATTTGCAACAATAAACTACTTTATTGTCCTGAAAGCAGCTAGTTTTAAATAAATAATCATAAGTGTTTTTATGTAATGCATTCAAATTAACGACTGAATAAACCAATTATCAGCAAAAACTTATTCAAGTCCATTTTTCCATTTTTAAAAATTATTATTATTAAAGCAGTCAGCAGTGGAGTTGAAATTTTGAATAGCTTATTTTAAAAGAAAAATTTACATTCAAACATTGTTATTCAATCCAAATTTCAATAAATTATTGAATCCAAATTGTATTGCTCGAAACATAAGCCAACTGATATTGATGTTTCAATAACTGAGCATGAGCAAAGCATGAAAGGTTAATTATAAGACTTGTGTGATTATATGTTTTAAACCATGTGATATGTTAAAAATTTAATCATAAGTAATTTATTAGATCAAAAATCCTTAGCAAACATGAAATTCTCAAACGCAGTGAATTATATACAGATGAGAGAAAAATATGATATTTGATCTATTGAAGAAACAAATATGCATTAGAATTAATTTGATTCCTTGATTTTTTCTTCAAACTGAAATATATTTAAATTTATCAAATATCTAGCAGAAAGCGATTTTTTAAAGATTTTGTTTCATCAGATGCAATAAATTTGAAGTATATTTTACTTATTTTTATATCTCTATTGTCGGAAGCTTTTAATGTTCTTTACAGCTGATTTATAAGCATTTATTACCAAATTTAGCTACTTTTAACTCTATTTTTATCAGCTTAAATTATTTCACATATTTTCAGGCACCGTAAACCTGAAAATTCCGAACCCAAATTTGGCGCTGGTATTCCTGAATACTCAGACGGATTAAATATAGATCTGAAGGATTACAC
The DNA here is from genome assembly GCF_947563725.1 of Argiope bruennichi. Classification (NCBI taxonomy): domain Eukaryota; kingdom Metazoa; phylum Arthropoda; class Arachnida; order Araneae; family Araneidae; genus Argiope; species Argiope bruennichi. The sequence continues at coordinate 35,635,400 of NC_079157.1, forward strand.
CCCCACAAAAGAGGTTAAGCCGGGCGTCGATAGAGCAATTCCAAACCCGTTTGAGATACAAACTTGACAGATTATATTACAATCCTTCGTTCCAAATTATTAGCAGTAGTCATATAATAGTCTTGATTGAGGGGGTAGAACTAAATTTAGTAATGAAATATAAGAACTTGAAAACTATTAAACTTAGAAATTTCAGATTATGTGTTTATGTTCAATTTGAAGAAGAGCGATGAATGACAATATATATATATAATGTTGATTCCATGTAAAAGCTTAGAAGAAATTTGAGCTAGAGACTTGACATAATGATTCCAAGTTCCAGTATGATTTGAACTTTGAAGCAAAGAAGTAAGAGTTAATAAAGTAATATGACATCTCTAAACTTCAGATAAATTGTTCGTGAGTTTTTTTTATCATGTGAGAAAATTACGTTGTTTTTGTTAGGGGATTTTGAAGCTCGAAATTGCGTAGGCAATGAATATTGAAGCTCGAAATCACGTAGGCAATGAATAAAGCATAAATGACAATTTTCATCATCATCTTTTAATCGCATCTATTTTTTTTTACCTGCTTTTACTAGTATTGCATAATTATTATTATGTATGCTTCTTTAAAAGCACATGCGTTTTTAAAAGGTTGCACTGCTTTTACCAGTATTGCTTTATCATTACGCATGCTTTTTTGACAGCAGATGCATTTTTAAAAGGTTGACGTAGAACTATGACGTCATAGCTGTTATTTCATCCCAAAATCGGTCGAGTTTTGAAAACTTTGTTTGCCAGCTAGAATAATTGAAAATGAAAGTTTAAAAAAGTTATCAGACCGTTAGAGAAGAATCGTGATTGTTTCAAACCGGTTTAAACTGGTTAATGACTTAAATTAATTAAGACAAATAATGATTTAAATTAATTAAAAAAAACAATCATGTTCTCACATGATAGCTTGAAATTTGCGATAGTAGATTTCATTTTTTTTTTTTTTTTTTTTCTTTTTTGGAAGAACAGCGACCGGTAATTCATCCAGTGACTTAAAATGTGGTCAACATTCTTAGTTTCAATATATCATAGGGAAATTTATTTGCTTTAGGAAATGAACAACTCTAAGTGGTTTATTTTTTTTACCCGCATTGACATTGCCTAACCAAATATATGTTACTATAAACCAAATAAATTGTTTAGGATGAAGAGCAATTGATTTTCCAATGTTCTTTGAAGCATCTTGCGTAAAAGCAAAACAATGTACTAAAACAAGAATTTAAGAATAGCACTAATTCTTCTTCATCACGCCGACTGATGCTTTTTCGTTACTGATATTGTTACGTATCTGTAATATTATACTGTATCTGTTCTCTACAAAATCAGTCTTATAGTAAGGAAAAGAGATTTACAGATACTTTAACATCTAAATGGACGCCAGGTCAATCATCCATGGTCGAAAAAATAAAGTAAAAATTAAAGGTTTTAGAATATACAAGAATTGCTGTGACTATTTCTTTTAAGAACTGAGATCTAAATTTTTTCTGAAAAGTAAGTGCCTTGTCAGTAAACTGTTTAAAACCGAGAAGCAGATGCGCGTCATTCAAATTGAATCTATCTCTGGAATTGTGTGCTCTAGCTGTGAGCTGTGTAGTTTGGAATTAGGTATTTGTTCTCTGCCTGTTTTGTTACATTTTGCAATTGGTGCTGTTTAAATATCTAATGCCTTTTGGTTACATTTTAACCCGTTCTTGTGCTTCACTATGTTTTTGATACTTTCGTGTATTTGATCTGTGTTTCTCGTGGAATAAAGTTCCGTTCTTCTATTACCCAGCGCGTTGTATTAAATTTACCACACTCCCAACTGATGATTTTTCATAACAATAAAGCCAAACTTTGTGAAACTCAAATAACAACTCGTACTTTATATATATATATATATATATATAATAATGTAAACCGCAATTTTGGCGATTTTTCTCTTAAAAAATGTTCATACTTAAAAGGACATTTTCCTGACAGTAATAACATTCAAAACTTATACAATGTGAAAATTCCTGTTATTGATATGACAGGAATATCAATAATCTTTTATATCCTTCCATGAGTGAAAAAAGAATAGGAATAGAAAAAAGAATAATACTTTAAATAACTAATTCAAGAATAAGTACTTAGAAAAAGCGTGACATGGCGATTTTAGAATGTTTCCAAACATGGCAAACAATTGTTTATAAAATTCAAGTTTCTTACTTCATTAAATTTTACCTTAAAGTAGGAAAGAGGATGGATTAGGATTATATCTGTGTTGCTTACAATCAGACACATCTACTAAATACCTTGTGATCCAAAAGTCCATTAACATTTGAAAATTCAATAATTTAAGGAGTAATGTAGGTAGAAAGGTAAGAAATAACACATATGATTGAAATAACTTAGATTTTTATTGAAACAAAAAATTGAAAAAGCATAAAAAAAGGCCAATAAATAGCTCTTCATATGATAACAAAAGCAATAATCAGCATAACAAATGATTTTATCAAAGGCTATGTGCTCAACATATCGACAGGTCTAAATGCTCAACATATCGACCGTCTTTCTCCAATAATATCTGTAGTCGAGGAACAATTTCGTGAGCAGCACTGCGCAGAAAATATGTAGGTGTGGTGAGAAATTGTCGTCGTATAGTGTCTTTTAGCTTCCTTGATGAGGTCGGACATCCGCGGTAGAAATTCGAATTAGGTAATCTCACAATCAACGTCATGAAATGAAGTTCCCACGATAGTTCTAGGATTTTTGGTAGCCCAGATTCTTCGGTTGTGGATATTGACAGACCTTCAGAGTGTTTAATGGGCTTCGTTGGTCCACAACACGTTAGATAAACAATCTTACGCTTCTGCCAGTTTTTCACATTTTTTTACAATAAAACTCCATATCATTTCAAACATATATGTCAATTTTTACCTCTCTGCCTATATTATTCCGTAAATTATTACATTTTCAAATCTCAACGAAGTTTTGAATTACCTAGTTGATAAAAGAAAAAAAAAACGAAGAAAACAATAAACTGAAGAATGTAAAAGTTTAAAAATAGACAAATACTGTTTAGATTCGTTAAGAATAATAATGCATAAGAAATATTTTTTTATGTGCTATATAAAAGAATCATAAATGAAATACAAGTGTTATTCGATTTAATCTCTGCAAAGATTCAGGCATTTTCCATATTTGACCCATCTCGCATCAGTGATGACAACACTCTTCGAAAGGGGGTTAGAAATCTGGTCCACCGATATTATAAATGCCTTAACCTTCATGTTTATTACAAAAAATATTACCATATTTTTACGTAATTCTTGGTAATAAATCACCTTTTTCCTTCATATTTGATTTTCTTATGGGTCATGGATCCAGAAAAGGCTTTTACTCTTTCATTATTATAATTTATAAACTGCATCTCTTAAAGTTTTTGATTCACGGTAGCAAAAATCGTAAATATAAAACCATTAATAAATTTTTAAAAAACACTTTATAAGCCTCTTTTTTTAATTGGTCAATGTCAAACAACATTTTGGTGCTAACGATTGAAAAAAAATAAATGATTTTGTCAAAAACTTAAATTAGCTTGCCAACCCAATTTTAAAAGTTGAAAAATGTATCGTAAAAATGTATCATTTTAATAAATAAAACTACTTTTTAAATATAAAAACTGATTGAGATATCATAATTGTAAACTCTTCTGATTTCTTCTTCCTGAAATGCAAAAGAAAGAAATCGTATTAAGGTGTGGTTTTGGGAAAGTGACAGTTTAAGTAGCATCTCTAATCTAATGGAGACTAATGGCTTTCTGTATTGAATGCAGCGACATTAATAGAAAAGTGCATTAAAGCCATTTGATTCAGCAAATTTGTGAAGAGAAAAGTAAAGCTTTTAGTGCAATGAACAAAATACGCATTATTAAGGGTGGAACAGAGGCTAATAGGGAAAATATTCTTTTGTTTCAAAAATTATGTCTGTATTTCTAAGTGCATTTAATTTACACGGATAGTGTGATGACGTGAAATCATAATTCCTTATATTACTGTTATTCATTGAAAATAGTTTGTTGCCATTAAAGATATAACGACAATCAAATTCATTGAAAAATTATATCAAATATGGAACAGTTTTCAATTTTCTGCACTTAGAAATAATGTAAATTTTAGATATTTTTTGTAATTAAGAATAAAATGAAATCATTTGATTCGAAGCCGGATTCTCCGTAAAGGGGGACACGGTTACAAGATTATCGTAACAGAATAGGGAAATCAGAAACTTAATAAATCGTTCAAAAGAAACGCAATAGTGATTTCTGGAATACTAGATAATATGCAAGCAACAAGGCATGTCAAGATGCGATTTTCTACTTCATATCCTACCCACAGAAGTAAAATTAGAAGAATTACCAGACTAATGAGTAGCTTTAAAGGATCATTTAGGTCCATTTCAAATCAATAGTGATAAGATTCTCCGAAAGGGGGGGAGGGTCGGAACTGTGCTCCACGGGTACGACACGTGCCTGTATTTCCGGTATGACACGTGCCTTAAATATTTTATATTTGTTTCTACTTCATATTCTTCCAACAGAAGAAAAATTTGAAGAATTTCTAGAGTAACAATTAGCTTCAAAGGATCATTAAGGCCCATTTCAAATCAATGGTCGTAGCATTCTCCGAAAAGGGAAGGGGGTCGGAAATGTGTTCCACGTGTATGACACGTGCCTGTATAACTGGAATGACACGTGTCCGAAATGTTTTATAGTTGTTTTTACTTCATCTTCTTCCAACAGAAGAAAAATTCGAAGAATTTCCAGACTAATGAGGAGTTTCAAAGATCATTAAAGTCCATTTCAAATCAATGGTGATAACATTCTCCGAAAAGAGGGAGACCGGAAATGTGCTCCACGGGTACGACACATGCCTGTATTTCCGGTAAGACACGTGCCTGAAATATTTTACAGCTGTTTCTACTTCATATACTTCCAACAGAAGAAAAATTCGAAGAATTTCCAGCCTAATGAGTAGCTTCAAAGGATCATTAAGATCCATTTCAAATCAATGGCAGTAACATTCTCCGAAAAGAAGGGGGGGGGGGGAATTGTGTTCTACTGGTTTGACACGTGCCTGTATTACCGGTATGACACTTGTCTGTATTTCCGGTACGACACGCGCCTGAAATATTTTATATTTTTTTCTACTTCATTTTCTTCCCACAGAAGAAAAATTCGAAGAATTTCCAGCCTAATGAGTAGCTTCAAAGGATCATTAAGATCCATTTCAAATCAATGGCAGTAACATTCTCCGAAAAGAAGGGGGGGGGGGGGGAATTGTGTTCTACTGGTTTGACACGTGCCTGTATTACCGGTATGACACTTGTCTGTATTTCCGGTACGACACGCGCCTGAAATATTTTATATTTTTTTCTACTTCATTTTCTTCCCACAGAAGAAAAATTCGAAGAATTTCCAGACTAATGAGAAACTTCATAGGACCATTAAGGTCCATTTCAAATCAATGGTGGTAACCTTCTCCGAAAAGGAGGGGGTCGGAAATGCGTCTCACCGGAATGACACGTGCCTGTATCTTCAAGGCGATCAAGTAGAGTTTGGTTCACTCACATTAACATTAACATACCATTTTAAAGCAATATTTGAATTATTTTGGGACGGACCTCTTAACTTTGAGCCGCTTAGTTAGTTTGTGAGATTATAAATACATAGGTATTCAAAAATAATAATAATCTTAAACAATGGTTTAAGATTATTATTATTGTTGAATAATCTATTGTAAACACGAGAAATTATAAATGGTTCCAACATTTCTAACCAACGGAAGTAATCTCTCCGAAGCTTTTTCGCATACCCTTGAATAAAAGTGTTAACCCCTACCGCCTTCCATGAAATTTTGAACTCTGAATAAAACCGAGAATGCCGATAATCTTCATATTTTCATTTTCAGAATGCTACACATAAACATTTTGTTAATTGCAGCACATAGAGTTAAAAGTTGTATAAAGAATTTGAAAGTTATGTTTTCTACGCTTTAAAATAACACGTAATGCAAAACTACAATAATCTTCCGTTAAATATAATACGTGATTTTGTTACTTTAAGTAATAAAATCACATATCAACTTTCGTTTATCAAATACTTGTATTTTTGCGTTGCAGTGTTTATATGCATTCGAATATAACGATTGACAGACTATCAATGCTTTGACGGATTTTGTTCAACATTTATGCTGATCTATACTTTAGATGCTAAAACTTAATTACCAAATATTATTTATCTTACTTTTACCGTTTGGCAGTTATTGCGTTTATATACCTAAACTCCTTTTGAATATATTTCACTTAAAATTTGATTTTAAGTTTACAAATTTGATGTAAATATACATAACAAACATATAGCATACATAAATGTATAGCATAGAAACATATAGCATACAAACACATAGCGTACATAAATGTATAGCATAGAAACATATAGCATACAAACACACAGCATACATAAATGAATAGCATACAAACACATAGCATACATAAATGTATAGCATAGAAACATATAGCATACATAAATATATAGCATTGAAACATATAGCAAACAAACACACAGCATACATAAATGTATAGCATACAAACACATAGCATACATAAATGTATAGCATAGAAACATATAGCATACAAACACATAGCATACATAAATGTATAGCATAGAAACATATAGCATACAAACACATAGCATACATAAATGTATAGCATAGAAACATATAGCATGCATAAACATACCCAGTCTTACAAGATGTACTCCTCGAGAATTAGACAAATCTCTGATAAATTTTACGCCAATTATTTCCAATTTATATAAAAAAAAGATTAAAAAAAACTTTGAATTGGGCACTTATTTGTGAACCATTCTGATTTATAGAAACTATTTCATGAGGGTAACACTCTAAAACGCTTATTCCATTACGATTGACACGATTTCAATTTGTATACGCCCCCTGATCCATTCAACCAGCTGTGACCAGGATCAGCAACAGCGCTGAGCCGCGCTTTGAAAAGGGCCACGTTCCTTTTGATAAGTTCCCTCTCCTGCACTAAAAAAGGAAGCCAGACATGTTGCTTTTCAAAGAATTTCCGCTATTTTGGCTTCACTCAAACTCCGACGGCGAATTTTACCGGGTCATTTTTTTTTTTCCATTAAACTCCATTTTCGTGCTGCCGCCTCTGTGGTGAGGATGTTCCTTAGCTGATATCATGAAGAATCCAATACTGGGTGTCTCTATATAAATTTGCAAAGCAGAAAGATAGTGTATCGATTTAGGTAAAATGCGAAACGGTGAAAATCAATTTCTTGAATGGTATTTGTCATTCAAAATATGAAATGCTCACACTTGTCTGGTTTCAAATATATATTCAATGTGGGAATATTGAAGAGACGTTTATCAGATGCTTTGAAAACGAGTTCTCTTATATAGAGTTTCTTTGCAAAACTCATAAAAATAGGACAACCATTTGGAAGGCCGTGAATTTTTTAATGCAAAATTAGGAATTAAACAGTAAGAAAGGTGGATGTTGTGTTTTAATGGTATGATAACTGTTAAAATTTTGGAACACTATTTTTATTTAAAATATGAAATTCTTAGACGTCTGGTTTAAAATACCCTTTTAATATAAGAATACTGACTTATCACATTCTATGAATTCTATGAAATGAGTTTCTATATAAAGAGTTATTTTGCATCAACTATAAAAATGGCGTAACGTTTTGGAAAGCCGTGAATATTTTTAGGAAAAAAAAATGTTATAACATTTATTATAAGTGTTGTTAATTAATAGTATCATATTTTAAAGACACTTCTGTAATTAAAATTTTGAATAGTGTTTGACATCAAAATATGGAGTGATTGTTTAATTTCAAATACCCATTCAATATAAGAATATTGAAGACGCATTTATCGCATTCTATAAAAAAAGTTTCTTTCTGTTTTTTTTTTTTTTTTTTTTTGCAGCAATTATAAAAATGGCATAACTATTTGAGAAGTCGTGATTTTTTAAGCAAAAAATTTTTTATAATTTTTATTATAAGCGTTGTTAATACATAGTATTGTATTTTAATGACACTTCTGTAATTAAAATTTTGAGTAGTGTTTGACTTCAAAATATGGAGTGATTGTTTAATTTCAAATACCCATTCAATATAAGAATATTGAAGACGCATTTATCGCATTCTATAAAAAGAGTTTCTTTCTGTTTTTTTTTTTTTTTTGCAGCAATTATAAAAATGGCATAACTATTTGAGAAGTCGTGATTTTTTAAGCAAAAATTTTTTTATAATTTTTTATTATAAGCGTTGTTAATACATAGTATTGTGTTTTAATGACACTTCTGTAATTAAAATTTTGAATAGTGTTTGACTTCAAAATATGGAGTGATTGTTTAATTTCAAATACCCATTCATTATAAAAATATTGAAGACGCATTTATCGCATTTTATGAAAAGAGTTTCTCTATATAAAGTTTTTTGCAGCAATCATAAAAATGGCATAATTGTTTGGGAAGCCATGAATTTTCTATTTAAGAAGCTTTATAATTGCTATCACAAGTGCTATTAGTAAATAGTATTGCATTTTAATGACACATGCATTGTTAAATTGTGATTAGTATTTTTCATTCAAAACATGGAGTTACTTCTCTGATTTCAAGTATTCATTCAATATAAGAATACTAAAGAGGCATTTATCCGATTTTATAAAAATAGTTTCTCTGTACGGATTTTCTTTTCGGCAACCATAAAGATAGGACAACCGCTCGGAAAGAAGTGATTTTTTACTTTCCTTCATACAATATATAGTGCAAGTAATACAATCGTTACAAAATTCGAACTGAAGATTTCGACATATCTTCACCTTTCAAATCTTCCGGAGTTATAATAATTTTTTTTTTTGGGGGGGGGGGGATGTTTATCTATGACCAAGGCAACTCAAGAGCGGTGGAATTTGTTATACTATCTTTATAACAAATTTGTAGATTTCTATCAAATATCAGCAAAACCCTTAGAAAAGTTGTCTATCCAGCTGTTCAGATATAATTTAACAGGATAATTAAAAGTAAAAGAGGGAAACAAATAAATTTCAATAGGCAGATTTGACATCTATAATGTAGGCAAATGTCAAATTTTGAGCGAAATCCAATAAGCGGTTGACTATCTTGTTTGTCTATACTTTCAGGAACATATAAACGCTATAATTCAAAAACACAATGATATAGATATATTAACTTCGGTGCGAAATTTTGTGTCTATAATTGTGTCAAATTTTTACTTCAATCTGTTGGGAAAAATGTGTCTAAGACACAAACTAAATTTCCGTAGTTAGTAGTTTAATAATTTAAATAAACTACTAACAACATGCCAGGGATTATCGCGAAAACACTCGCCAGGAATCGTAATTTATATTCAGTAAAACTGCTAAATAACCTTGTAATAAATTTTTGTTTCAAACGATCGGGAAAAACGCATCTAAAACAGAAATTCGTTTTTTGTATGCTATTAACCACTTGCCAGGACTTAATCGCCAAAGAACTCGCCACGAATGACATGATATATTCAGTAAGAATGCTAAATTGGGGCATTAATATTTCGCAATTATTGTACACCAATACCATGCAAGGCGTTCTCTGGGTTTATATATTAATTGGAAAATATGTAAGAAAATTTTAAGAAGATCACTCCCACAAGGCGGTGGGATATTTTTTTTTGGGGGGGGAGGGATTGTTACTGAACAACAAACAATGGTAATAATATACTTTTATGGCAAAGAAACTAATAGAAGTTTTCAAAAATAGCCTACAACGGCGACCACCTTTTCCTAAATTATTTTATTAACATTAATTTAACAATGACAAATAACTTTTACTAGATCCATCTTTTTGCATCAATTGAAAGTATTATTTTAAATCAAAATTGCACAATAAGCTGATAAATCTCTAGAAAATGTTATGTGGAAAATCGATAGACTGATGAGAAAAATTCAGACATTATGTGAAATCGCAGTATATTTTGTTGAAAAAAATAAATATAATGAATGTATAAAGTTAATAACTTTTTTACATGAAGATATGAAAAACATTAATGTGTTTGCAACTGTTCCTCTGAAAGTAACTGCAGAAAAATCGCATTTTTAAAAAGTCGTTTGCATATTTGAAGCCATATTTTATTGTGAAATATTTTTATTTTTCTGCTATGAAATATATGTATTCATTCTAGAATTATTTTTTTAATACTTGAGAAAAGGAGAAGTTACTCCATTAGATGCCAATTTCTCAAATGACTATATTCCTATATGAATTAAACTTTTATTCAAAAATTGTATAACTTAAGACTACTAATGCTCCAGAAACTGTCATCAGTATCTCAACTAGTATTATTACTTATTACTCTTGATTAATAGCAAGTTCCCAATTATCACAAGTGTCTTATGATAATTGGGAACGTTATTAAAAGCCCACAGTACAAGTAAACAAATTAAGACAGTTAAATATGTATACTATTTTTAAAGGATTTACACTTAAACATAAAATCAGTATTATATTTAAAAATACGTCTCACCATGTCAATATGGATGCCCTGAAAACTTCAGTATATATATTCATTGCTCTTTATTAATATTAAGTTCCCAATTATCACAAATATCTTGGGATAATTGGGAACGTAATTAAAGGCTCACAGTGCAAGTAAGTTCATCAAGACAATTATATATATATATACCATTTTAAAACGATTAACGTTTTACATAAAATCAATATTTTATTTAAAAGCATTTCCAACTTTTTAAGCAAGGATGCACATAAAACTTCAGTTATTTATATTTATTGCTCTTGATTAATAAAACTTTTCCAATTATTGCAAGAAACTTATGATAATTGGGAACGCAGTTAAAATCCCACATTAAAAGTAAATGAATGAAAACAGTTAAAAATATATACAATTTTAAAACTATTAGTACTTAAGCATAAAATCAATATTATATTTAATAATACAACTAGCCATATACATATGGATGCACTGAAAACTTCAGTAATCTATATTCGTGGTCCTTGATTAATAAAAAGCTCCCAATTATACAAGACATTTGTGATAATTGGGAGCTCTTTATTAATCAAGGACCACGAATATAGATTACTGAAGTTTTCATAATTAAAGGTCCACACTAAAAGTAAATTAATGAAGAAAGTAAAAATTATATAGCATATTAAAACAATTGGTAAGTAAACATAAATTCAATATTATATTTTAAAAAAATATTTCCAATTAAGTCAATATAGATGCCCTAAAAGCGTCATTAATGTGTGTTTATTCATCTTAATATAAATGGAATTCTCGCCTATCATTTCTAATAATAACCATTCTATGTCGAATATTTGACATATCTGTGTGTACTCTCGTAATTGGAGATTAATGTTTGTTTGGATATTGCTCGAAAATCCTCTCAAGGCTGGATCGATCTCTAAGCAGATTATAGATTATAGTCCAATTTGTAGATTTATCTTCAGAAGGGTATTTCATCTGTTGTAGAAAGATAGCATTATGATGTGTTATTTCTTGGCCCATTCATTATCTTTCCTCCATTTCTAAAGGTGGTATTCGTATGTATATTATCTGAATAAAGATGACAATTTTTAGGCCAAAATTCGATTAGTATTCGTTAGATCATAATGATATTATCATGTGCGATAATGATATAGACTTACTTTGAAATCAACAAGAGGTGAGGTGTAGTTTTAAATGTAACAACGCCAAATAAACATAAAATAAAAGTGTAGAATGCTTTCAAAACATCTGCAATACCAATTCAAAAAAATCGAACTGAGGGCAAATAGCTATATTTCAATGTATTTCAAAATATTTTTCATTTACAAATAGCTACAGACTTTCACCTCAAGGCAAAAAGTAATAGGAACGAAGATGTTAATACAATAAAAGAGGTAACTTTTAAGTGGATTAATTAAGAATTTTAGTTAGATTAGTTAGGTAGATTATCTATACGAAGACTACCTATTGCATTGATTCTCATGAAAAGAGAAGAAAATTTCCTATATAAATTTTGCCCATTCTCTCTTGTGATAAATGGGCAACTCGTGATACAGGGTAACTAGTGTAATTTTGCTCGGAATTTAACTGGCGTGAAATATGTTGTTAGAAATGTAAAAAATTCGGAAAAGTTCGTATTGACTTATGTAGTTTAAAGGGAGTGGAAATGGTAGGTATGGAAATTTTCATTTCGCTATAACCTTCTTAACATTGAAGATAGAGAAATAAATCCTCCTAGCAAAATTAGCGTCTCATCAAGACGAACGACTTTTGTAATTTAAATATATGCAATATCTCAGAAATTAGGGGTTGTAAAGTAATTTTCAAACCTTAATTTATATATATATATATATATATATATATCGGCTATAATTCTTATAAAATTAATTATCATAGTAATATGAAAATATGAAATAACTTATACGAGACATAATTCTAACTTCCTACTTTTCTCCTAATCCTTACAAATCTTTAACAAAAAGTTACTATATTTCTAATTTAGTGTGATCAGTTTATGGAATGGATATTAAACGGAAAGGAATGCACAATGTAACAAAGCAGGTGCTATTTTTCTTTTAATTTCATTTTATTAGTTCTCGTAATGGGTAATAAATTATCGAAACAGATAACGAAACAGAAGCTTTCTCAGGCATAATGCTGCCTTTTTAAAAATGACAATTTCTTCTCCAATAAACTCTGTGTACTTTACTCAACAGAGTAACACTTCAAACACTTCCAGAATTCCGTTGAGAAATCCGCGCAGAAACTCTCTTCTGCTAGCAACTTTTAATGACATTGAAGTCCGCATGAACCAGAAAGTGCATCTGGAGCTCGTTTTACTTTTAAACTCCATCTTGTGGTACTTTCTCTGTTTACTCTTCAAAGGAAAAGGATTTCGACATTTCTCTTCCTTTAATGGCATGATGGTCTTTTGAGAACACCGGAATAGGCTTAAAGTAGCATTACCATATATGATTCTCTCTTTAAAGTTTTCTCTAGCCTAATTCAGGAGCCTGAAGGAATCAAGTTACTAAGTTCAAATGGAATTCTGTTAGGAATTCTGTTTATTGTGGCTTTCTAGACGACAGTTGTTCTCGTGTAACTTAGAAGAGCACTTGTAAAAAGTAGAATGCTCAGAGAAAGATTATTGTAAAGAAAAGAATACTAAATACTAATATTAAAATACAAGAATACTAAACTTTCGTTTCAGTGCAACTGGCTAAATTGCGTTTCATGTTAAATATTTTAAAGGTTTAAAAAGATTGTGAGAAAAATTAAAGTGAATCTTTATTTTTTCTTAGGAATATAATTTAAATTGCTCTAATTCTTTTTTCTTTTGTAATATAATTTAATTAAAAATGAATTTTTATTCTTTTTTGGAATATAATATATATTAGAGTGAATTTTTATTCTTTTTTGGAATGTAATATATATTAGAGTGAATTTTTATTCTTTTTAGGAATATAATCTTAATTAAAGTGAATCTTTATTCTTTGCTAGGAATATATTCTAAATTAAAGTGAATTGGTATTCTTTCTTAGGAATATAATGTAAATTAAAGTGAATTTGTATTCTTTCTTAAGTTTATAATTAAAATTAAAGTGACACTTTATTCTTTCTTAGGAATATAATTTAAATTGCTCTAATTCTTTTTTCTTTTGTAATATAATTTAATTAAAAATGAATTTTTATTCTTTTTTGGAATATAATATATATTAGAGTGAATTTTTATTCTTTTTTGGAATGTAATATATATTAGAGTGAATTTTTATTCTTTTTAGGAATATAATCTTAATTAAAGTGAATCTTTATTCTTTGCTAGGAATATATTCTAAATTAAAGTGAATTGGTATTCTTTCTTAGGAATATAATGTAAATTAAAGTGAATTTGTATTCTTTCTTAAGTTTATAATTAAAATTAAAGTGACACTTTATTCTTTCTTAGGAATATAATTTAAATTGCTCTAATTCTTTTTTCTTTTGTAATATAATTTAATTAAAAATGAATTTTTATTCTTTTTTGGAATATAATATATATTAGAGTGAATTTTTATTCTTTTTTGGAATGTAATATATATTAGAGTGAATTTTTATTCTTTTTAGGAATATAATCTTAATTAAAGTGAATCTTTATTCTTTGCTAGGAATATATTCCAAATTAAAGTGAATTGGTATTCTTTCTTAGGAATATAATGTAAATTAAAGTGAATTTGTATTCTTTCTTAAGTTTATAATTTAAATTAAAGTGACACTTTATTCTTTCTTAGGAATATAATTTAAATTGCTCTAATTCTTTTTTTTTGTAATATAATTTAATTAAAAATGAATTTTTATTCTTTTTTGGAATATAATATATATTAGAGTGAATTTTTATTCTTTTTTGGAATGTAATATATATTAGAGTGAATTTTTATTCTTTTTAGGAATATAATCTTAATTAAAGTGAATCTTTATTCTTTGCTAGGAATATATTCTAAATTAAAGTGAATTGGTATTCTTTCTTAGGAATATAATGTAAATTAAAGTGAATTTGTATTCTTTTTTAAGTTTATAATTTAAATTAAAGTGACCCTTTATTCTTTCTTAGGAATATAATCTCAATTAAAGTGAATCTTTATTCTAATTTTGGAATATAATCTAAATTAAAGTGAATCTTTTTTTCTTTTTTATGAATATAGACTAAATTAAAATTAATCTTTATTCTTTCTTAGGAATACAATTCAAATTAAAGTGATTTTTTATTCTTTCTTAGGAATATAATCTAAAGTGAATTTTTATTCTTTCTTAGGAATATAATCTAAAGTGAATTTTAATTATTTCTTAAGAATATAATCTAAACTGAATCTTTATAGTTTCTTTGGAATATAATCTAAATTAACTGAATTCATAACTTAATATTTAATGCTTTTTTATTAACAAGTTAGTTTCCCAATCCTTTAGTTAATTTTTTCCCCGAAAACTGTCTGCTATAAAAAATCTGAAGAAAATTTTCCTGCAAAAACATTGTGAATAGCGAAAATTTAAAAAAAAAATTCGGAAATAATAGTGATTTTCAAAATAATTAAAAATCTTGTGTCTGGCTGCAGCTGTATTTTCAGAAAAAGAAATTTTGCAGCTGCTGTTTTCCCACTCATGTCCCGTGAAAAACCGTTTGAAGTCAGGTCCGCGTTTCAATGTTTTGGAATAAATTGACAGTTTTTAAATTCAGTGGTGTTGCTTTAGAGTTCTGAAGGGCACTTTTATTTTTTTTTAATTTTTCGAATCAATTAAGAATTATGAAAGTCCCGATGAATTCTATCTCTATGTTTATTGAATTATAAAGTGTCAATTCTTTCGCATATTCGACATTCTTTCTCGGAATGAACAAGCATAATCTTTTACTGGGTAATTGATATTAATAAACGGGATGATCGCAAAATCCTTTCCTGATTAAAAAGGTTATTGTAAAAAAAACTATTACAATTTGATTCATGGTTGTTTTGATATATTTTAAAAACGTTTATAAAATTTTCAATCAAACCAGTTACTCTAGTAAATTTCATCGTAATCCTTGGTAGCTCCTGGATGTCTAGGCAACATTCTGATTCTTGCCAAATATCGTTCAATATTTCAGCTGCTATATTAGACACGGATCTGTGAACCTAACTTGAGAGTATATCAGTACATTCATTTGGCGTTGGTCGAAATCTAGGCTGGATAGTACGGAAGTCGGACAATCGGGAATGTATTGTAATTTTTCTTTGCATACTTCGAATTCGAGAAAATGAAAATTGAAATCAACATGACAGAAACTGCTTTAATTCAATAAATTAATCGCTTGTTAATAATAAGCCAGCTTACAATATAAAGGTTGATATAAGTTATAAAATCTATATAAGAACGGGTGCACAACGCACAATTGAAGGATATCAATTTCAAAAATCGGGAAAAAAATCTAGTATGAACCACCAAATGAGTATGAACCATCTGGAGAATTCTCCCGAAAACTTTCTCGTGTATTCTATAATAAAGTTATAATCTAAGGAAACACCTTCCATTTAATTTGTGTACGATAGCAACGAAATATTCATATTTGGCTTGGATTTTACATTTTTTACCGGATCTATCGTGACATCTTCAACAATTCGTTTATCGATTAAACTTTGGTATATGGTTATTAGTATCCAATCGAATTAGTGTTTCAGATGCATTTTTTCTCAACTGATTGGGAAAAAAAAGCCTTTGGCACAAAACTACAATTGTAGTCACCAAAATTCCATACCAAATTTGATATATTTAAGTGACTGCAATTTTGAATTATTGCATTTACATTCTAGACCGACAGACAATAAACCTTTTATTGGATTTGGTTCAACATTTGACAAGTGTGTACATTATAGATGTTAAATCTGTAACAACTCTTATCCATATACCTCTCTGAGTTTACCTTTCTTCTGTTTCGGCAAACTTCCTCTAAACAGATTTTATTCAACATTTGATAAAGACGTGCACATTTGGTGTAAAAACCATATGCCAAATTTCAGTCATCTAGCTCAGTGATTTTTTAAGTTATCTTTATCACACACAGATAGCCAGACATTTTCCAAAAATATTTATTTCGAATTCAGATATGTCTAAAACGTGTAGATTCGTCAAAATCTCGAGTTCGAATTTTTTAACAATTACTATAGTCTCTCTATATTACGTATACTAAAAAGTAATAAAAACATAAAATGCTAAATATTAATTCATACTCCAGTCAGTTTGAATGAACAGTGATTATTAATTTTTCGTATGAAAAAGATAAGAAACCGGAAAAAATAATAGCTTTCATGTAGGAAAAAATAATAGCTTTAAAAGCTTTGGCATTTTCTAGACACAATGTATGTTTTTCTTTGAAGTTCAGTAGAATATAAAGGTAGTGGACAAACATTTGAAAATTCTAATTCAGAGTTTTTTATTCGAGTTTCTCAATCATTATCTGATTCCAATCTTCTAATTGTCTTATTTCATCCCTCATTCTATTCGAGGTTTCTTGAGGCTGTTCTCCAGAAAGTCCTCAGAAGCACTCATATCGCCATCAGTCTGCAGATTCTGCAATTCAAATTTTAGTTCCAAATAAAGAAACTTTATTAGAAACATAATCAATAGAAACATGGGAAAGATAATTAGTATCCTCATTAGTAATTCTAGGGTTATGATTCATGAAATTACATTGTTTGGAAGTCGAACTGAAAACTTGTCAGGATAAATATATGCCAAAACTTAAAAAATTGTTTAATGGGTTATTTCAGAGAAGATACATATACTGAGCGTCCTTGTATATCAGTGATAAAATATGAACTCCAAGTTTTGATTCTTCACCAAAGCACCAACTTAAAACTTAATTAACTCTTAACTATAGCAAATATGAGAGCTTATATGAGAAAATTTTAAGCAGAACGTTCCAGCTGGTTCTGCAAAATTATATTGGAACGGCAAATTTGACATATATCAGTTATGATTTTATATTTTTTCATTGTATTTGGTAACATAGAATATTTAAATATAAGGTGCACTATATCTTACATTTTCCAATTAAGGAAACTAAACTTCTTAGAATTGTGCATGATTCATTGTCTTATTTCATCCCTCATTCTATTCGAGTTTTCTTGAGGCTGTTCTCCAGAAAGTCCTCAGAAGCACTCATATCGCCATCAGTCTGCAGATTCTGCAATTCAAATTTTTGTTCCAAATAAAGAAAATTTATTAGAAACATAATCAATAGAAACATGGGAAAGATAATTAGTATCCTCATTAGTAATTCTAGGGTTATGACTCATGAAATTACATTGTTTGGATGTCGAACTGAAAACTTGTCAGGATAAATATATGCCAAAACTTAAAAAATTGTTTAATGGGTTATTTCAGAGAAGATACATATACTGAGCGTCCTTTTATATCAGTGATAAAATATGAACTCCAACTTTTGATTCTTCATCAAAGCACCAACTTAAAACTTAATTAACTCTTAACTATAGCAAATATGAGAGCTTATATGAGAAAATTTTAAGCAGAACGTTCCAGCTGGTTCTGCAAAATTATATTGGAACGGCAAATTTGACATATATCAGTTATGATTTTATATTTTTTCATTGTATTTGGTAACATAGAATATTTAAATATAAGGTGCACTATATCTTACATTTTCCAATTATGGAAACTATACTTCTTAGAATTGTGCATGATTCATTGTCTTATTTCATCCCTCATTCTATTCGAGTTTTCTTGAGGCTGTTCTCCAGAAAGTCCTCAGAAGCACTCATATCGCCATCAGTCTGCAGATTCTGCAATTCAAATTTTTGTTCCAAATAAAGAAACTTTATTAGAAACATAATCAATAGAAACATGGGAAAGATAATTAGTATCCTCATTAGTAATTCTAGGGTTATGATTCATGAAATTACATTGTTTGGAAGTCGAACTGAAAACTTGTCAGGATAAATATATGCCAAAACTTAAAAAATTGTTTAATGGGTTATTTCAGAGAAGATACATATACTGAGCTTCCTTGTATATCAGTGATAAAATATGAACTCCAACTTTTGATTCTTCATCAAAGCACCAACTTAAAACTTAATTAACTCTTAACTATAGCAAATATGAGAGCTTATATGAGAAAATTTTAAGCAGAACGTTCCAGCTGGTTCTGCAAAATTATAATGGAACGGCAAATTCGACATATATCAGCTATGATTTTACATTTTTTCATTGTATTTGGTAACATAGAATATTTGAATATAAAGTGCACTATATCTTAAATTTTCCAATTATGAAAATTATACTTCTTAGAATTGTGCATGATTCATACAAAAAAGTGTCAAAGTAAATACATGGCCATTGTGTAGTATGTTTTCTTGATATCCTACGTAAAAATTAATTTTATTACTATCAACATATGATAATACTAATTTTAATTTTTCAGTGTCAAATGCGTAATATTCATAATTATTTTAAAATAGAATTTAAAAGCACGCTCTTTATAACTGCAAGTTCCTTAATAAAACTTTGAAATAAAACTCTATGTGAATCATTAAATATTTTTGTGCGTTATATTTTCTTTTTTTATTTTAGCTAACTAAATTGGGAAGATTTAATTCTGAATTTTGTTTATCGAATATTAAAAAAAGCCATAAAATAGACTATAACAATAATAATCAACAAAAAGGGCATTTAAAAGTCTCCCAGTATCAAAGAAATACGATCAAAGACATAGACAAAAAATAGGAATTAGAATTTGTGTCTCTCCGACCAAATATTATTTTTAAAAGAATTTCTATTCTATACTTTTGAATTTATATGTAGTTAATACTGTCGTTAAAGTATTTAATTATCGGAAACAATTAATGTTATCTAAAGATGATAATATTCAACGTGTTTACATAAAAAAAACAATTTTAATTCTTCTTCTAAGATTAAAAAAAAATAAAGGTAAAGAAAAATATAATTAAAAAAATTGTAAAGACATTTCATTTTACCAAATAATCAGAGAAATAGTACAAGATATTTTCAGACAGAAATCAGTGATAAAAAAAAATGATTTTTTAAAACTATTTTTTAATAAAAAAATAAAAGATAACTGAAAATTTTATTAAAGTGAAGAAAAAACATTACACAATGTTATGTATTTCGATTAAAACAAATTGGGTTTCTGATGCTTCGTGAAATATTTAATTGAAAAAAGATTTTACATTTCCAGATCACAAACTATTTACCAAACGATTCTTTCCAGATTTTTTCTTGCCTATATCGCCATGTTTGATTTTCAGGGATTGCGCAATTCTTTAATTCAAATAAAATAAGAAACGCGGACGGATCGATAAGTATTTAGATAAACATAACGTCAAGCATTAAGATGCCAGGAGCACTCTTTAGTAAATTTGTCCAGGAAATAGCCTGAAGGAAAACGACTCTTTCTCTTGACTTAAATTTTGGAAGCTGTTGAAAAGTCATCTTGGTGTAAAATGGGGAGTCTTTTCGGATGCCGCCATATTTAACCACTCATTAAACCAATCTCGATTCGCTGTGATTGAGCGGATTTTTTTTTCAATTAATTGGGGAAGAGGTAATTACTTTTTTATCCGTAATCAATTATTAGAGCAAGAGTAACCTGATATATTTTTTTTAAAAAATGAGTTTAATAATGATAGATAATAAGGGAAATTTTAATTTATGACATTCTTTTGTTTGTGTCGAAGAAATAAGCTTCATTTATATGCTGCAGTCTTTGTTATTGAGATGAGTAAAATAAAGGACTAATAATGTCGGTTAAAAATAGCCAATCTATATTGTGCCCTGTTGTTTATTCAGATTGTCCAATATAATCAGGATCGTGTAGCTAATTTATGAACCATTACAGGTGAAGTTATATTTCCATCCGAAAAAATACGTTCGATAAGGTGAATAATTATATTTCGATTTGTTTCTGTAGATAAATGTACTTCTGAAAAAATAACGATGTCTATATTTTTAACAATCCTTTGTCACTATTAGTAATATCGATTAAAATATTCTTCGCGCACTAACATTTTAAATAATACATATAAATGTCATCTGATTAAAATTAATCGACTGGCGAAACTTAGAATAACATCATTTTATACGATTTTAGACTATTTCAAAATCTTCTTAAAAAATACCTATCAATCAAAGATGCTCGCTGATTGTTAGGTTTAGCAACGAAATTCAACGATTCATATATTGGTTAGTTTTGTTTGCAGAAAATAGAAAATTTATTTAATTGTTAGAGTTCAAGATTATTTTACTAAAAATGATTAAAAAGTAAAAATTATATAAAAAAAATTAAGGTGTACGTACACACTAGAAGATTTTTTTTTTTTAAATTTAGACTTTAAAAATCCAGTTTTTTCTCAGTAGGTCATTAATATATGTTTAAACTCATTTCAGTCAGAAAAACCCATACTACCATAAGCATAAAAAACCATAATTATTAATTAATTAAATATTATTTAATGAGCTAATTAGCCTATTTTTCGAAACATGATATCTTAAATTCTAATTCGTACAGACACACAATTTTAGTTGGAAATGATGCCTAATATTAGTCTTCATGTTGTCTGCCTCAATCAAGTTATAAAAACATATAGTTTTTTTGACAATTTTTTTTATCAACAATGAATAGAAAAAGAGAGATTTTTCCTGTAATTTTAACATTTAAATTGCGATTAAAAATTTATTTCTATAACTATAATTTTTATTAAGGCACAAAACATCCGCTATTTGATACAGATTATTTTGATATATAAATAATTGTATTTGGTTAATTTCTTTTTGAGTTATGATTGTTTGAATGAAGCAACAAAAATATCATTCTTCATAAAATGAGTTTTAAAAACACCGTAACTAGAGTTTTTAATGAAAGCACCTCAAGAAAAATAATTATAACTAGAGAAATATTTCGAATATTGACATCATCTTGGTATCGTTTGAAAGCTAAAAGGCCAGAGAACATTATTAAGCAATAAAAAAATATTCGATATTTTGAACGATTTTCAAAGAGTGTGTATATACACCTTAATCATCGTAATTTCTTTAATGTTACATTACTTGATTCAAAATACATGATATATAGGTAGCCACAAAAGATTTTCAAAGCCTATGATGTAACATGTGAGTAGGATCATTTTTCGAAAAATAAACTACGATCCAATAGATTAGAGAATTTCGGACTCCAAAAATAAAAAGTATCTGCTGGCATCTTATTGTTCTATTTTATTTCTAACACTTTAGAGTAAACGTATTGCCACTAATAAATCACTGACTTGTTCCATTTTGCCACGGTATTTATTAATGCATAATTAAAGATAACACCACTCTGTCTGTTTTCTGCGTCATCCTAAGCATTTTATTTTTTCATTATCTTTCCAACAATCTTGTAGACTCGAAATCATCAGAAAAAAAAAAGGTAATTTCATATCTAGGGTTAAGAAGAAAAGCTCTTAATAACATGAAACAGCAAAGTAACTAGAGTGAGTTATCTTCAAAAAACTTTCTGGAATATTCTCAGTTGAAGGTGCTATCCATCCTTCACTTCCTTCCTTTTATTATATTAAATTTTTGGAAACATGGCAAGACTTTAATACCCATGATTATTCATATTTTGACTTTATCGCGAGATATATAAAAAGAGTATTGTAGTCGTCAAAAATTCCAAATGAGATTATGACAAATCTCGATATTCCAGGCCACCCTGAAAACGAGAAATACATTTTCGGAATCAAGTTTATCTGTCTGTGATTACAATTTCTCAAAAATGCTATGTGCAACGCGGATGAAATTTGGTATGTAAACACAAAGATTGTAAATTTTTATCAAGTTTGAAATGAAATCCAGTTATATGACTCCGTTTTTTCGAAAAATGTTGGAAAATAGTTATATTTTTGAATATTTGCATAAAAAGGATTAAAAACATTTATGCCCGGCGTCCTGGCATAGGGGTAGCGAATCTTTCCCCTGATGTGGGCGTCATGGGTTCGAATCCCGGTATGGGCATGGTTGTTCTTCATCTGTGTTCTATCTGTGAGGTGTGTGAATGTGCCTCCCTGTCAAAAGGGGTTGTGCAAGCGAATGTGTGTTTATCATCTTTATATGAGCTAGAAGTCAGACTTCCGCCCTCGGGTGCTGAGGGGTCTTTACCCTCAGAAACTACTGCACCCCCTTTCCCTTGTTAGCGCAGACACGACATCATCATCAAAACATTTATGAAACCAAATTATGCCAATTAAGTAGCAAAAGATTTTATAAAAAAAGGTAGAATAAGTGCATTTTTTGGCTAAAAAGAGGTTTAAAGCTTTTAAGAGTCTTTTTTTTTTCTTTTTAGCTAAAAAGAGGTCTTCGATTAGACATTTATCAAATGATTTCATTAAAAATTTGCAGGTGGCTTAAGAATATTATCTAGTTTTTGAAATTAAAAAATCAGCTGCATTTTCATCCATTCTTTAAAAATTGGGAATAATAAAAATTGGGATAAAATTGGGATAAAAATTGGGAATAAAATTGGGATAAAAATTGGGATAAAATTGGGGACTGATAAATAACAAGAAATTTTCAATTTTTTCACATTGAGAAACAATGAAACAATTTATAAAATATTTCTAAATGAATAAATTATTTATTCTCTTCTTCAGAAATTGCAAAACATATTAAAAAATCATTATGCAAAATTTGAACAAAAACTGCGAGCTAAATTATAATTTATAAGATTCTTCGTAAGAAAATTCTGTCAAAGAAAAGTATTTGAGAAAATGGTATTAAAGGATGTAAATTAGCTTTGAAGTTTATGCAAATGAAAAGAAAAGTGATGAAATCACTATTCCTTATATTACTGTTATTCATTAAAAATAATTTGTTGCCATTAAAGACACGACGACAATCAAATTCATTGCAAAATTATATTAAATTTGGAACATTTTTGGAGTATCTGCGCTTAGATATAATGTAAATTTTAGATATTTTTTGCAATTAAGAATGAAATGAAATCATTTAACTCGAAGCTGGATTCTCCGTAAAGGTGAACACGGGTACAAGATTATCGCAACATAATGAGTAAATCAGAAACTTAATAAATTGTTTAAAAGAAACGAAATAGTGGCTTCTGGAATACCAGGTAAAATGCAAGCAGCATACATGTCAAGATGCAATTCTGTAAGGTGAATGTATAGAATATTTCCACTTCATATCCTTCCCATAGAAGAAAAATTCGAAGAATTTCCAGAGTAACGAGGAGCTTCAAAGAATAATTAAGGTCCCTTTCAAATCAATGGTGATAACATTCTCCGAAAAGGGGGGGGGTCGGAAATGTGGTCCACGGGTACGACACGTGCCTGTATTTCAGGTACGAAACAGTGGTTTCTGGAATACCAGGCAAGCAACATGTATGTCAAGATGCGACTCTGTAAGGTGAATGTTTAGATATTTCTACTTCATATCCTTCACACAGAAGAAAAATTCGAAGAATTTCCAGAGTAACGAGGAGTTTCAAAGGATCATTAAGGTCCAATTCAAATCATTGGTGGTAACCTTCTCCGAAAAGGAAGGGGGAGGTCGGAAATGTGTTCCACGGGTACGACACGTGCCTGTATTTCCGGTATGACACGTGCGTGAAATATTTTATATTTGTTTTTACTTCATCTTCTTCCAATAGAAGAAAAATTCGAAGAATTTCCAGAGTAATGAGGAGTTTCAAAAGATCATTAAGGTCCATTTCAAATCAATGGTGGCAACATTCTCCGAAAAGGGGGAGGGGGGTGTCGGAAGGGATTAAGGATATCTAAGGATGTTAAATGGCTTTGAAGAGTGTGTAAATGAAAAGAAAAATGGTGAAATCACTATTCCTTGTGTTACTCATTGAAAGTAATTTGTTGCCATTGAAGACACGCCCACAATCAAATTGTACATCAGTGTACTATTTCACATCAGTTCCATGTAAGTCGTTATCTGGCATGAAAAGTGTATTAGAGAGTAAGTCTGAAAGTTTTAAAGAGGCCATTTTCGCAGGTTTACTATTTTATTTCTACAAAAATGTTATGATTAAAAAATATTGTGTTTCTTTTCCATTTAGAAACTTCTTGCAGGAGAAAAATATCATCATTTCTCAATGATTTATTTATCATGCTAATTATTCTCTGACTGTACAAATAAAATCAGATAATGTTAGAAGTTAAAATTAATTAGTAACACACGAGTGGATCAAAAATCTTATTGAAATAGCAATTACAAATCGATTATCATTAATATAAAAACTAAAAATCGATTATCGAATATTAATTGATTTATAGAACTAAGTTTCGTCTGTCACCCTAAATTCGTGAACATTAAAAAAAATTATGAAAAAAATTACAAAGTACCCCACATAGTGTCTTCAAATAAAATAACCACAAAAGAAAACATAATTCATAAAACTATGCAAGTATATTTAGATATAATACGGGGCTGCTCCATTAAAGTGTACGTACACAGTAGAAGATTTTTTTTTAATTTTAAAAATCTAATTTTTTTACAGTAGGTCATTAATATACGTTTAAACTCATTTCAGTGAGAAAAAACCATATTACACTAATTATTAATTAATTAATATCTAATGAGCTAATTAGCCTATTTTTTGAAACATGATATCTTAAATTCTAATTTGTACAGACACACAATTCTAGTTGGAAATGATGCCTAATATTAGTCTTCATGTTTTCTGCCTCAAACAAGTTATAAAAATATAGTTTTTTTAAACAATTTTTTCATCAACGATGAATAGAAAAAGAGAGATTTTTTCTGTCATTTTAATTTCTAAATAGCTATCAAAATTTATTTCTAGAAATATAACTTTGATTGAGGCACAAAACATCCGCTATTTCAACAGATTATTTTGATATATAAATAATTGTATTTGGTTCATTTCTTATTGAGTTATGATTGTTTGAATGAAGCAACATAGTGGAAAAATATCATTCTTCATAAAATGAGTTTTAAAAACACCGTAACAAGAGTTTTTAATGAAAGCACCTCAAGAAAAATAATTATAACTCGAGAAATATTTCTAATATTGACATCATCTTGGTATCATTTGAAAGCTAAAGGGTCAGAGAACATTATTAAGCAATAAAAAAAAATTCGATATTTTGAACGATTTTCGAAGTTTCATACACCTTAATCTTATATACCACGGAGATGGTATTTCTTTATTAAAAATTCAAAAAATTTAAAAAATTAAGAAGTTGTTAGTCAAAGTTAAATAATAAATCAATGCTATAAACCAAGAGTAAAACGGTCTCACTCACTCAATATTCCGTTGCATTTTTGCGCTCAAATGAGTCTGGTGCAATTTAAATTTCAATAAACATTTTCAAAATGTGCATGAAAATTTAATTAGCTGTCACGGGTTATAAATAGTTATATCTTTAAGCACTTTTACAGCATATTAAACTTTCAAGCATTCAAATATTTTCGGTCATGAGAAGTATATTAATATCTCCTTAAAGATATGCATTTATCAACTAGATGGTTAAATAGAATAATTTATTGTCCAGTGGAATTCGAAGTATTGCCTATTTAAATTTCCGAACTGTAGAAGTGGATTCACTTGCACCGGTAATTGATTCCGATGAGAATGAATGATATCTTAATTTAATTATTTAACGTTGTCAGAAGAGATTAATTATTTTGAATTAATTATCACGGTTGAATTACTTGGCCTCGAGCCTCGAATGATGAAACTATTAAAGTATGTTTATTCAATTGTTTTAAAACTGTAAGACGCTTCAATCTCCTTAATAGAAATGCATCTTTGTGTGTTTCAAAAGACTTCAGTGATATCATCTTGAATCATTCTTCAGAGTAATTCTACAGCATGGCTAATTCTTCACTCTGAGTGGAAAACCTTTATTCTGCATATTTAGCACTTTATATTTCCTCGTATGCAAAGTATTCATATACTATATTAAATCAATTATAAATTTGGCTTCGATATCTTGAGGCGCATATTTATCATGAATTACCTCTTTCAAAATAAAAAAAAGAAGAATGTATCAATTATAAAGTTTTATTTGTATTCAATGCACATATTTGTCGTGAATTACCTCTCTCTAACAAGAAAACAGAATGTATCAATTATACATTTTGATTTGATATTTAGATGCACCTATTTGTTGTGAATTACCTCTTTCAAAATAAAAAAAAGAAGAATGTGTCAATTATACATTTTGATTTGACACTTCAATGCATATATTTGTTGTGAATTACCTCTCTCAAACAAGAAAACAGAATATGTCACTCATAAATTTTGCTTTGGCATTTTGATGCACATATTTGTCGTGAATTACCTCTCTCTAAAAAGAAAATAGGATACAAACACTGATTTGACACTTCGATGCGCCTATTTGTCGTGAAGTACTTCTCTTTAACAATAAAATAGAATAATATATCAATTATAAACTTTGATTTGACACTTCAATGCACATATTTGTCGTTAATTACCTTTTTCTAACAACAAAAAATGTGTCAATTATAAATTTTTCTTTCACATTTCGATGCACATATTTGCCTGGAATTGCCCCTCTATAACAAGAAAGTAGAATGTGTCAATTCTAAATTTTGTTTTAACATATCGATGCACATATTTGTCATGAATGATATCTCTCTAACAAGAAAATAAAATATATCATTTATAAATTTTCCTTTCACTTTTCGATGCACATATTTGTCAGGAATTACCTCTCTCTAATAATAAAATAGAATGAGTCAATTATAAATTTTACTTTGATATTTCAATTAATACATTTTTCGTGAATTACCCCTCTCTAATAAGAAAATAGAACGTGTCAATTATAAATTTTGCTCTGATATTTCGATTAATACATTTTTTGTGAATTACCTCTTTCTAATAAGAAAATAGAACGTGTCAATTATAAATTTTGCTCTGATATTTCGATTAATACATTTTTCGTGAAATACCTCTCTCTAATAAGAAAATAGAATGTGTCAATTATAAATTATGCTTTGATATTTCGATTAATACATTTTTCGTGAATTACCTCTCTCTAATAAGAAAATAGAATGTGTCAATTATAAATTTTGCTTTGATATTTCGATTAATACATTTTTCGTGAATTACCTCTCTATAATAAGAAAATATAATGTGTCAATTATAAATTTTGCTTTGATATTTCGATTAATACATTTTTTGTGAATTACCTCTTTCTAATAAGAAAATAGAACGTGTCAATTATAAATTTTGCTCTGATATTTCGATTAATACATTTTTCGTGAATTACCTCTCTCTAATAAGAAAATAGAATGTGTCAATTATAAATTTTGCTTTCATATTTCGATTAATACATCTTTCGTCAATTACCTCTCTAAATAAGAAAATAGAATGTGTCAATTATAAATTTTGCTTTCATATTTCAATTAATATATTTTTCGTCAATTACCTCATTCTGAATAGGAAACTTGCAAAGAGAATAAATAGCTAATAACTTATTATAGTCTAATATCTAGTCAACCACAATAACAACCTATCATAATCGAAAACAAAAAAATATAATAAAGTGAGATTAATTAATCTTGTTCGAAATGTTAGTTCAAAAAAATCTGGAAACCAAGGCTACATATTTTTTATCATATACGAAGAAAAAAAAATGAGACGAAGTGATACAAAATATAAAATATAATGCATGATTTCATTGTGCAATTAAATGTATTTAATCCTTTGCATTCTAGTAAAATATATCGATGCATATTTATTCACTTGTTAACCCTCCAGCTGCTTATCCCGCGATTTCTGAAGGCTGGCAATCACGCCATTTTCAGTTCCACCCCACGGTTTTTGCAGATGATTACAGATTTTTATTATATCATATCGTGTAACATATAGTATCAGTTCACTTTCTTTGAAAATTATTTGCACTTATTTGCAAACATTGCATCTAAATAGTAATTTTAAAGAATTACGCAGGCAGAGGGTTAAAAGAGCTTGTTTATTGCTCCAAAGAATAAATATATGCATATAATTATTTTAAGTTGAATTTCTCCGAAAAGTCAATCTATGTTTTTTTACCATTATATAGAAATTTTTAACAACCAAAATTGAAAAATGAATAAATAAATCGTCAATATGATACGCTGTCTTGATTGGTCGTCCACGTCACGCGCCGTCCATACGAGTGCAAAAGGTTAATTCTACGAAAACTGAAGAGCTCTAATTGCCCCTTCAACAAAATTACGGTGGATAGATAAGACGGCTCGAAATTTCTTCTCCCTTCGTTAAATGTGATTGATTGGGAAGTCGAGATGCATATTAGACAATATGAGCTTAATTGGAGGAAAGATGAGTTAGGGGGAGAGGGGGGGGTGATGATGAAGTTTTCTGTGAATTCTCTTTAGAAGATGAGTATTTCTGTGAATTCTCAAAAGGCGACTCTTAATTTTCAAAAGCGAAAGTTGAAAGAATTCTCAAAAAGTCGTAATTGCGGTTTTTTGTGTGGGGGATAGAGAATCCCCCTCAACTTTTAAAGAAAAGCTCTGGTGGTTCCAGAATTATAAAGTACGGGGAATCTTATCTGTTGTTACTTATGGCACGTGTCAAAGACCAGCACATTGGTGATTTAAGTCAGCGATTTAAGCCGAGTTTCTACAGTAGCTTCTGAGGATAAAGGCCTCTGAGCATCCGAGAGCAGAAGTCTGACTTCTAGCTCACATGAAGATGATACTTGCTTGCTCAAACCCTTTTTACAGGGGGGGAGCGGGGGCTTTCACACACCTCACAGGTAGAATACAGGGTAAAGAACAACCATCCCAGATCCAGGACAAGAACCCGGGACGCCCAAATCCCAGGGAAGGCGCGCTATCCCTAGGTCAGGACGCCGGCACATTGCCTTAGGAATAAAAGGGTTAGAACGAAAAAATAATTATACTTTAATTGTAATTATTAAATGGATTTTCAAATTTGGGGAAATTAATTTCTTCAGTAGGATTGATAACATTTACGAACATGATATATTTTTTTTCAATGTTTGAAAGTGTAATTCTTCAAAAGATAATTGTATTAATTTGAAGATAAATGATTCTTTTAGCATTTTCTTTTAGCTCATTTTCTGTCGCAGCCCATAAAAAAATTATTAAGTCCGAAATAAGAACATGGTATCCATCATTTCCATAACAGTATTTCTAAAATTAACAATAAGTGTGTCTCAAAAATATTGTTCCAAGCCTATTATCACTGTATATTACAAAAAAAAAAAATGTTTTAAGTGTCCCAGATTAAGATTTGATACTTTTCACTTCGTTAATTCCATTTCTAAAATAAATGAAAAAAAAATTATCTAGTAAAAATGTTATAAAAAATACTCACACATTCGTGGAATTTTTCACTTTTTTGTTCCAAATATCACCGAAAGGCGAATATTCGCTGTCAAAAACCAGAATTATGAAATTATGATAAACATTCCACAGCGTTCCCATGTCACTTTCCGTCTTTGAGAATTCGCAGATCATACAGTGCGAAAGAAACAAAGGAAATATATGATGTCTCGAGTAATTTAACTAAATTAGCCATAACAAACGGAAAATAGCATTTCCTTCCGCTTTCGTAGATTCCTCATATGAGAAAAGAATCTAATTACGTTTACGTGCAAAAAAAAAGCTCTTCAAAATTGAGTGGAAACTAATTTAATTTAAATATGAACTGTTTCTAAGTTCGGCATTATTTCCACATCTGGTAATTTGATACTGGAGTAACATAATCTAATTTTAATAAGAGAATGTTTGGCATATTTTTTTGCTTTCTCGATGGCTACCACTTTTGAAAGTCAATTTGTTATACTTTCTCAGATTTTTTTGCATGCATTTTTTTGCATTTATTTCTTTAAAAGGATACTCTGTTGTCATTTTTTAAATTTTATAATTTCATACAATACTTTTACTGCTTTTTATTACCATATGTGTCTGTTATTTATTGGTAATATTTTTTATATAGTTAAAATTAATATTTAGAATTTCTATAATTATTATGCTTGTGCGAAAATTATTAAATATGGGGCAAAACAGATTAATTTTATTACCTATTAATCATGATTGACTAAACTATTCAAAGGAATGCTTGTTTCATTTAAATTAATTATCTTTCTGAAGAAAATTCTCATAAGCATAACTTAGACTTATTTTAATAACAATTTTTTTATGGAAGTGTAAAAAGTAAAAATATATTTCAATTCAATGTTCAAAAAAAAATTAAAGAAAAATATTATTTATATGTGATTATTACAAATAAAAA
Source organism: Argiope bruennichi (assembly GCF_947563725.1). Taxonomy (NCBI): domain Eukaryota; kingdom Metazoa; phylum Arthropoda; class Arachnida; order Araneae; family Araneidae; genus Argiope; species Argiope bruennichi. The sequence goes on from NC_079157.1 coordinate 35,666,301, forward strand.
TAAAATATTTCGATATGCCATTTAATATAATGAAAAAGAACTCTAAAGAATCCGACTTCCAAGCCGATAAATTACCACTAGGAAATAATCTCCCTCTTGAATTAGTAGAATATATATCTCGAGTGCAATAATATTTATAACAAAATATGTAAAACCCACATTTGTTTAGCTGCAATTTTCAAAATTATGATGTCACAAGTCATGTCAAAAAGACAAAAAAAAAAAAAATCTTGTTAAACTGGGAGGCAAATATAAAATTCTTTATATCTTACTTGTAACTGTATATCTAACTTGTAATCATTATATTTAACTTGTATCTTGTAATATCACCAATTCGGAAAATGCGAACAGACAAACATCATTTCAAGCATTCTGTTCTTAATATTAGTGTACACAGAGTGTGTGTGTGTGTGTGTGTGTGTGTGTGTGTGTGTGTGTGTGTGTGTGTGTGTGTGTGTGTGTGTGTGTGTGTGTGTGTGTGTGTGTGTGTGTGTGTGTGTGTGTGTTTTTGCCATTTTGGTGATAGGATGCTAATTTAGTAACAATGTAATCAATCGCATCAAATGGTGGATGGCTACTTTTCTTTACTAGACACCAAGTTTGTGGCAATTGTTGTCGCCGTTCTCAAGTTAACGAGGAGTATAAGGACTTATGAATACACATGGGGTAATAACTATCTTACGTTTCTATCCTTCCAATGACATAATATAAAATTCGCAGAATAATCAATGACTTTCGCAAAATGCTAATTAACTTATTTGAAACTGCATATCATGAAAAAATTTCAAGATTTTGCACAATAAAATTTTATATTTCTGTGAATCAGTGAATGAAAAACAAACGAAAAATCTTGAAGCATAATCTTAATAATTATTTTTTTAAAAATTAATAGTGTATTACAGAGCCTATTCTATGCGCAGTTTTGTTACTAAAATAAAATCACAACATGCGCACAAATATTTATAATTTTATTTCATTATTTTAATAACTTAAATTCTTCACATTCATCGTCTTAATTTAAAATTTCTTTTTTTAGAAATAAAACCGTCTTATATCTAAAAGTATGTTCAGAGTGAAGAAGTGTATCTGTAACCTTGTTTAAATAAATACCTATAAAACGTTTAATAATATTTTTGTTTTGAAATTCTATAATTCAATAACAATCAAGTCTCTTTATAGCAGATGATAAGTAGGTGCGATATCATTTTTGTCTCTCATATTATTATTACTAGAGTGCTGCAATTCAGTTATTGAATTCAATATGTGAATTCAATAAATTCAGGAAAACAATAAACTAAATAAATGAATTTTGATATATAATCTTGGCATGCAAATTTTATGTCTGTCCCTTTATTGCTATTTTGCCTTTTATATGTTCACATTACATATTATATTAGGGTGTCCAAAACTTTTTTTCTCATAGCGCTATGAATGGCTTTATCTGGCTCTGCTTGTGCAAACATGCAGGCTTATCTATTAGCCGTCTATGCATCGGTTTCAGTCGTACCAAAGTTCTAAACTCTCACAAAGCCGGGACTACGCCACAAAACAGTTCTTTTATCTATTTGGTGTGATTGGAAAGGCATAATTTTCTACGAGCTCCTTCCTCAAGGTGAAACAATAAATTCTACGAAATACTGTCATCAACTGGATAAAAAAAGCCGCCATAGCAACAACAAAAAAAAAAAGTCCAGAATTAATGAGCTGATGAGGCGTTGTTTTTCATCATAACAACGCGAGACCACATATTGCATTAGTCTTAAGAGATCTTACAGTTTGATTAGGATGTTTTACCATATCTTGCATACTCTCCAGATCTCGCTCCATCTGATTATTACTTCTTTCTGTCCTTAAAAAATTCTCTTCGCGATAAGCGCTTTAAATCCATCAGCAAAATAAAAGCGCATCTAGAGGTTTATTTCTTGTCCAAAATGCAACAATTTCGGAAAGAAGGCATAATGAGGCTTCCTGAGAGATGGAAGAAAGTAATAGAGCCAAAGGTGTTTTTATACAACAAAATAAATAATGTCTTAAGCAGTAAATATTGTGTATTCATTTCATATTACAAATAAGAAAGAAACTTATGGGACACCCTAATGTTTATTAAAATTGTTCATAATTTATCGTCAAATTACGTTTGTTTCAGTTTTTTTTTTTTTCTTTCATCAAGAACAAAATTTGTTTTTATATTATTTTTATATCATTCTTAGGCTTTTGCCTTATTATTATATACTTTACTTATTATTATTATATTATATACTTATAGCTTATTATTATATTTCTTAGTTTATTTATAGCTTATTATTATAATCATTTGCCTATTTACGGCTTATTATCGTATTTTTTACATTATTTACAGCTTATTATTACATTCTTTAGCATATTTATGGCTTATTATTATATTCCTTAGCTTATTTATAATTTACTATTACATTTAGCTTATTTATAGATTATTATTACATTTAGCTTATTTATAGATTATTATTACATTTAGCTTATTTATATCTTATTATTATATTCCATAGCTTATTTATGGCTTATTATAACATTCTTAAGCTTATTAATAGCTTATTATTATATTTTGCTTATTTACATCTTATTATTGTATTCCATAACTTATTTGTTGCTTATTATTATATTCTTTAAATTATTTATTCTTATTATTATATTCTTTAGCTTACTTATTGCTTATTATTATATTATTTAGTTTATTTTAAGCTTGTTATATCCTTTGCTTTTCAGTTCACATTTCTTAACATAAATTCTCAGCTATCAAGTAAATGAATATTACTATATATATTTTTTTTTTCAAAATACAATGTTTTTAATTAAATCGAAATCTGTAGACTAATAGACCGATTTTAATGGGTTTTTTTTGCTATTCTTTAAAAAATATTCATTACTTTTAATAAAGAATGAATTCCATTAAAATATATCAAATATATTTTAGAAGATATGTTTATTAATTTCATAAATTACGTAAAATTTTGCAAAAAATATATATAAATTTCTAAAGAAAAGAATTTCATTGTTATTGAAAAGTGCAAATATACAGAACTAATCTTCTAATTAATTGAATAAAACTTTTTTTTCAAAGTAGTTTTATAAAAAAAAAGAGGGTAACCTTTTCACTCTTTATCATGTATGCAAAATTCATTTTTAATTAAAAATACCTAATTAAATTCCCATGGTGTCTGCATCTTTAATTTTATAGATTATCTTTTCGGAGATACTTTTGGAGGATATTTTCAAAAGAAATTGAATTTTTTTCGAATATTCGAAGTTTATAGTGTAACACAATATACCTACGAAAATAATTTTAATATACCTTAATTGAAAATTAAGCAGTTTAAATTTTTCGTATTTTCAGAATTTATTAAGAAGAATGATTCTCTTGTTCGCATTAAATAAGTTTTATTAAATTTTAAAAATATCTGCTCTTTTAATTTTACAAATTATACTTTCGGAAAATATTTTAAGACATTTTCAAAATAAATAAAATTGATTCTGTAATCGAAATATTTAATATAACAGAGCTTTAAGTTGAAAATGGTTAAAACATTTTGGGAATCTCTTAAGAGGATAACCTTTTCACTCTTTATCATGTATGCAAAATTCATTTTTAATTAAAAATACCTAATTAAATTAATTTATTATTAATTTATCACGCTTTTATTACTTGGATAATACATGTTGACTAAAGCTTTTTTAAGAATTTAGCTATATTTTTTATTCGAAATTTTAAAAAAAGCGCTAAATGCAAACGTTTAAATAAATCGAAGTATAAAGGTCTTTACTCAATAAATTCTGCGAGCACAGTAAAATATAAACTAGTCTTACTCAATTTGTAAGCACAGGGATTTCAACTTCCATTGATGAAAACCTTATTTCTGTATAAGTCTTTCCTTAATTTTAATCAGCTTTAAATAATCATTAAATATATTCTTAGTTAATTTAATTACTTGAACTACACTCATACTCATAGAGATTATATTAAATAACTTTTTGATGAGAACTTTACGATCGTTTTAGTTAAAAATAAATTTTACATTTTTTGTTTGAATTATGGCATTTTATTATTTTTATTTTCATTTTTTTGCTTACAGCTAAAGTTTTTAATGAACATTTTTCTTTAATATTTAATTCCTTCAAATCTAAAACAAAAATTTTAAATTTACCTTTGAAATAGGCCAGATAAAATTAAGAAGTGAGACAGTCATAAAGGAAATTGTCGCTATAGTATATCTCTGACATTTTAAAATTTATGATTGTTATATTTTGTATTAAAAGCATAAATATTGCTTTTGATTGCACTGTTAAGACGAATATTAAATTGTTTCAATAATAAATTTTTTTCATCAATTCCAGTTTCTGCAACAAAATTGTTTACCTTGAAAATCGTCAACTGGTTTAACGCTCGCAATTTTATTAAAAATAAAATGTTCGAAAAAATCGATTTCCATATTGTATTTTTGAAATTGAATGCTATTTTTCATTATAAGTGAAAATACGTGTATTTCAATTAATATTTTGTACAGTCACAATTTTCTAAAAATATATTTTTCCGCTCTAATTTTTAAATTTCTCAGATACTTTTGTTTTGATAGTTTATTTCTGTCATTCCAGGAACAGAACATTAGTTTCTTTTCTCCCTTTTCTATGAAAAAACTTCTCCTATTATTATTCTGGTTAAAAGAGTCTGTTTATTATTGTTTCTATTACGTAAAAGAAAGAAATGAATAGTTTACTCGTAAATCCGAATTCTGGGTTTTCTTCACATTCTGAGATTTCATCCTTCAGTTAAATGAAGAAATTCTTTATAAAAAATGCCATTGAATATTTTAATTTCATTTTTTTTCTCTCGATTATCATAAAAAATATAAAAATATATTCATATCTACAAATAATGTTGTGAGTCAGACAAATTCTGTTTCTATATTCTTATATGGAAGCATGTAAAGAAGAAGTATTATAATCTTCAAAAGTTCCAAACTTATGATTTTGAGAGATGTCTATAATTCTATATATTTCAAATCACTCTGAATTTAAAATATATTTTCGGAATTGTGTGTGTCCGTCTACATTCATGTGAACACGATAAAAAAATGCCTTTAGCTAAACGGAAAAAATCTGGTATATGGTATTTACAACAAAGTTACTTATTTCTGTCAAATTTTTAAGTAAATTCAATCACAAATTGTAAACTTAAAACTTTACTTAAACTAAAAACCTTCTGCCAGAGTACATGTAAACACGATGACAAAGCTTTTAGAGCTTTATCGATGAAATTTTACAATTTTAACATCTAAAACATACCTATGCATGCAATTTTAACACCTAAAGCAAAGAGTCAATAAAATTTTGAACAAAATCCTTAACGGGTTGATTATCTGGTAGTTTGTACATTCACTTATATATAAATGACATAACACGAAAACGCAATGACATAGATAAATGTAATTTGGTATCTGATTTATAATTAAAATTGTAGTTATGTGCTAAATTTTGGCACTAATAAGTCAAAAAAGAAATATCAAAAATGAATACTGGTTTGTTTTTATTATACTATGAAGCACGGACCGCTATTGCATGGGACTTTAAAAATAAAAATAGGAAAATTCCTGGCATTCGTGAGCATTTAAGTCTACAATTTTTATGTACTACTCTTCATTAATTTTTTATTAAGAAGACTACAATAAAATTTCAGGGAGACACTTCCTTCTGGTTGTTTATCCGATCGAGAAAATTCAATCATATGAAATTCCAAAGACATTCAAACTCTTGATCTTTTAATAATATAAATAATTAACCACTCGTCATTCAGATATAAAGAATTAACATTTCTAATTATTCATTAATTAACATACTAATTCATTATTCCTTAAAATGAATTCATTTCTAATTAATTCATATCTAATTATTCCTTAAAATGAATAAATTTCTAATTAATTCATTTCTAACTAATTATTCTTTAAAATGAATTAATTTCTAATTAATTAATTTCTAATTAATCATTCCTTAAAATGAATTAATTTCTAATTAATTCATTTCTTATTAATCATTCCTTAAAATGAATTAATTTCTAATTAATTCACTTCTAATTAATCATTCCTAAAAATGAATTAATTTCTAATTAATTTATTTCTAACTAATCAGGTTTAAAATGAATTCTAATTAATTCATTTCTAACTAATTATTTCTTCATTTCTTATTATTAGTAGATTATTCACAGATAAGGATTCTTAATGATTAATGTTGATGCAATCTTTTAATTTTTTTGCTATCTTCTTGTAAAAGAATAATTACTTTTAATATGAGTCTGTTATTACGACTAGATACCAGAACTCTATTTAATTTAAAAAAATTTTTGTAAGTAAAGATAATGGCATTCTAATATAGTTTGACTAGAATCATAGTATCTCTTTTTTGGAGGAAGCTTTACTGTGTTCCAAAGAGAGCTGTCATAAGAATATCAAATATATGTGGTATGTGTTTTCAGACATTTGAAAATATCCCCAAAAGAAAAAAAAAATCGTTATCTAAGAGTAAAGACTATTTATTTTAAAATGTTTTAAATTAAATGCGGGAGTCAAATTTACATTTGAATACTTGTAAAAGTTTAAATGATTGCTTAGCTCCTATCTGATTTAACAAAATCTAAATCTAAGTGTCAAAGAGGGAAGCATCCGTATAACTGAACCCAATTCTAAAAGTTAAAAAAAAATCTATCTAATTAAACTTAAACCTAAGATTAAAAAAGGAAGGATCTTTCTATCTAAACGCAAATTAAACAGTTAAAAAAGAAAAGATCCATCAGTATGATAAAAAGTTTCGAATCCTCTCTAGCAAACGTGCCATGCTTTAATCCATTGAATCACTGGGGGAGGGGGGGTGACAATACTCTTTAGTATCTAATGCACCCTTTCGCCACTTTCAATTCAAGACGATGATTGAGATATTTTATTACACTTATTGCATTGTATTTACGTAGGAATTGTTCACCCTGCTGTTTATCCACCCTTTTTCCCATATTCTAAACTGATGCCATCAGAATTTTATATTCAAAAACCGAATAAACTTTTCTCATTGGGATCGAAACATGGACAAATTAGTTGAAATATGAATTTTTCGACACAAATATGAATGGGATTTGACAATGTTGCCCAGATTTTGAAATGTAACCGGCGGGGAAGGGATCAAGACACTCTTTAATTTGTAGAAAATAATCAAGAAGAAAGTAAATTTTTATCACAAGTAGACATTGAAATGAAAATCCTTCTACTCTTCAAAGATGTAGATGTTCTGAAAGAAACATTCGAACGTTTTCTCATTTTCTATAATTGATGAAAACTCGCGATATTAGATTCAACATGTTTTAATTTTAAATATACTTACTCGAACAGGCGTCCTGGGCTGGGGATAACGCGCCTTCCTCGTGATCTGGACTTCCGGGATTCGAGTCCCGGTTCGTTGTTCCTCCCCCGCGTTTTATTTGTGAAGTGAGTAAAAGAGCCCCCTGTAAAAAGGGATTGTGCAAGCGATTGTGTGAAGGTCGTCTTTATATGAGCTAGAAGTCAGACTTCTGCCCTCGGGTGCTCAGGGGTCTTTACCCTCAGAAGTTACTGCACAAACCCGGCTTAAATAGCTGAATTCATCAGCGGGCTTGTCTATGACAAGTGTCATAAGTAACAAAAAAAGCGTACTTACTTGAGCAATAAAATTGCTCTTTTAGAATATGAAAATATAATTTCACTGATTCCTTCATCAATTGCTTTCTCGAAAAATGTTAGAACCCAGCTTTTATGAACGCAATATGTTCCTGAATTGAAGAGATCATGAACATGATTATTAAATATGATTATTCGCAATATGTTACCGAATTGAAGAGATCATAAATATGATTATTCGCAATATGTTACCGAATTGAAGATACCATAAATATGATTATTAAATATAATTATTGACAATATGTTACCGAATTGAAGAGATCATAAATATGATTATTCGCAATATGTTACCGAATTGAAGAGATCATAAATATGATTATTCGCAATATGTTACCGAACTGAAGAGATCATAAATATGATTATTAAATATGATTATTCGCAATATGTTACCGAATTGAAGAGATCATAAATATGATTATTCGCAATATGTTACCGAATTGAAGAGATCATAAATATGATTATTCGCAATATGTTACCGAATTGAAGAGATCATAAATATGATTATTAAATATGGTTATTCGCAATATGTTACCGAATTGAAGAGATCATAAATATGATTATTCGCAATATGTTACCGAATTGAAGAGATCATAAATATGATTATTCGCAACATGTTACCGAATTGAAGAGATCATAAATATGATTATTCTCAGGTGCGATATTATAGATTATTCAATATTTAACAATATTATACCATATTGTGAATATAGTTTGATATCATACAATATTGCTCAATATATGTGTACTATTAAGATTTTATTCTTCTGAAAATTTGATAAAAAATTTGCAGTATGTAACTAATTGCTTTCTGGTGTCCATTTGTGAATAAAGTATTATTATTATTATTGCAAATATTTCCTTATACTGAGAAACTGATTAATATTATTCGATGCCAAATGGTTATTGAGGTCTTTTCACATATCATTTATCATAGATTATATGTTCGGAACATTAAACCAGTAAATAATTGCAACAAAAATGATTCAGAATGAAATTTCATCTTAATCCTATTCAAATTCGAAAATATATCATTTTCTCATAATTTTAAATCGTATGCTTTTTACATTTTATTTTCTAAAGTATCCAGTTTCTTTTTTCTTCTAATCTCTAAACAGGAGCAGTCGGTTCAAATAAGATATCCTCGACAAAAATGGCGAATGACATTTGACCTATCAGTTCAGATTTTGATACATGATAGAAAAGAAAGTAAAGGGTCTTCTCCAATAAAATAATCAATGAAAAAAAAACAAAAAAAAAAAAAAAACAGTTGATCACAAGTAGGCATTGAAACGAATATCTTTCATCCTTTCGAAAATGAAGAAATCCTGAGGAAAAACAGTCGAACACTCTCTCATCTTTCAAAATTACTGAAAACTCATTATATCATGCGATTCTGCTTATTGTTGCCAATGTCCTTACTGGAACAAATAAAAAAGCTTATCAAGAACATGAAAATGCATACCACACATCATCAATTCCTCTATTGCAAAATATTAAAACCCTGCTTTTATGAAAATGTTGACAAATTGAAGAGATAGATCATGAACATGACTTTAAGGTGAATCCTCATATGTTTATGAAAATACCATAAAAGTTAGCATCAGATGACAAATAGCTTCTGTTGGCCATTTCTGAACACTGTATTTTTTTATATATATATTTGCAAATATTTTTCATTTGGTTAGTTTTATTTGAAGCAGAAAAGATAAAATTAATCGTAGATCAGCACATTATCTACGATTAATTTTTTTCAGATAAAATTAATCGTAGATTATGTGCTGAGCTTTAAGCAAGCAAATTATTTTAAAATCAACATCAAAAACTAAATAAAGAGAGGAATTTCAAGTAACGAATTTTAATCTACCGGCGACCCGGCGTAGGGGTAGCGCGTCTTCCCAGTGATCTGGGAGTCTCCAGTTCAAGTCCTGATTCGGGCATGGTTGTTATATCTGTGATGTGTGTGAAAGAGCCCCCCCCCGTTGTATAAAGGGGTTGTGCAAGCGAATGTGTATATCATCTTCATATGAGCTAGAAGTCAGACTTCTGCCCTCGGGTGCTCGGGAGTCTTTACTCTCAGAAGCTAGTGCACACTCGGTTTAAATCGCTGCTAGTTCGTCAGCGGGCTTGTAAAGGGCTATAAGTAACAACAATAATCTTAAAACTGTATCTTCATTAAAAAAAATCCCTTATGCTCTCTAACACACCCCATGAAGATTTGACTTCTCAAAGTCCTGATGTTTCTTCTTAAGAGATTTGAACAGAATCTGTCATTTCAAATTAAATATTCAGGGCAAAAATGGCGAATGTCATTTACCATTGGGACTCTGATTTTGACATATGACACTTGGGAAAGGGGGGCAAGAAATCCCTATTCGAAGGAGTAATAATTGAAAGAACAAAAGTTAGTTGAGAACATGCAGGCAAACAGAAAATTTGATATCTTTCATCCCTTCTAAGATGACGAAATCTTAGATGAAATAGTCGAGTATTTTCCCATCCTTCAGAAATGATTAAAACGAGCGATAGCAGATGATTCTGTGTCTTGTTTTCAATACATTTACGTAAGCAGATAAACCGGTTCTTCAAGAACATGAAAAATTCATTTCACACACCATCAATTCCTTTCTTGCAGAAATATTGGAGCTCTGCTTTTATAAATGCAAGACGTTACAGAAGTGAAGCGATCATAAACATAGCTCTAAGACTAATCATTACATACGTCTGAAAATTTGTAACAGTTAACTATAGATTACCGTTCGTCTGGGAGCCATTTTTGAGCACGGTGCCATTTTAAATTAGCTATGATTTATTCAGAATGATATATTTTACTGAGAGGGTGACTATTATTTTTTAGATATAAATTAAACTAATTTCGTTAGATTAATTTTTAGAAGCTTTTTGAATGTAATAAATCACAATGTTTAAGTTCTTAACGTTTAGCAAATGATTAATTTTCGATCTCTATAAAAAAAAGCATGAAATCCAGTTTTTACTTATTAACCTTCTGATTCCTGAAGAACAGAACTGATTCTGAAACCTGAGCTCAGTAAATACAGAAATCTGTAAACTAATGATTCGGTGAAATGGACTCGTCTATTTTCAGCATGGTAATTCATGGTAATTCGGTAATTCATCACTTTCAGCATGAAAAGCTGAAGCATCGTATATGACGCTATGAGGAATCCAGTATGAAGTTATAAGGAATCATGAATATTGTTACGAAATTTCCTGGTTCGTTTTGATAGTGGGAGTTATATGGTGTGGAGAACACTCAGTCAGCAGTAGAAAATGAAACAACGACGTTTATTTACACGAAGACACACAGGACAGCACAAAGACGACAACTATATACAGCACACAATTATCTTCAGCCGAGACGTGCAGACAACAGCATACAAAACAGCATAAACAGCAGCATACAACAGTCTCTACTGCAGACAGTAGCGCACAGCTTAGTTCAGCACTAGCTTCACTCCGCCGCTGCTCCGCTTAGCTCTGGAAGACCAGTTCTTTACCGTCGATCCCGACTACTCTTCGACTCCACTGGTCCACGACCAATCTTCTCTGTCGCTTCCGACTACTCTTCGACTACTCAATACACCACCACTCCCAGACAGCTGCGGCTTCTTCCTTTTATAGGTCTCAGGAGGCGGGGCTAGAAACCTCTCAACCAATCAGGAATGTTCGAGGCGTAACTCGGTTCCTACTGGACGGATCGGGAAAATTATCGATGTTTCGGGTATAATCCATTTTGGCGCCAAAATCGCCAAATTCGTCGCCAAGTCGCCAAATGGTCGCCAAGTTTGTGACCAAGCTCTGGGACCTCCTATGTAACCAACTATGCTGGGAAGCCGCATCACAGATTCGTAACAATATCTTTCTCCCACAAGGATATCTTTTGTGAAGGTCTGGAACTCGTTTGCATTATAGACCAATCCAAAACCAATACACTAATGTAGAACTTGCACAGATCAGTTAGACTGGCTTTATAATGAAAGGGTTAAATTATATGCTCTATAAGCAAAATTCCAAGAAAAGCAAGCGTGCAAATATATAGTTGTGCATATAATGTATATATAGCATTCTACTCGTATTAGCTTGTTGCTGTTGTTATTGCTTATGGCACAAGTCATAGACAAGCCCGCTGACGAAGTCAGCAATTTTAAGCCGATTAAGTATTATCTTATAAGCGCAATATTTTCAACAATTAATTGAACCAGAGATATAGTGTTGTAGAAGTACGTAGGTGCATCTAGCTTAAAACAGGTAGTTAAAGGGTTATAGGATTGGTTTGAAAACTGGAAAGGTAGTTTATCAATAATTCTTTTATTGTAGAAGATTGAAGTTTAGTTCAAGTTAAGTAAATCATCGCTATTTCATAACGAATATCTTTACAACTCAAAGTATTTTAACTCAAAAATTAGTTCCATATCTAGCGTCGACTGATCTTTCACCAACGCTTGTGATATCCTGTTAGAAAGCCTTCTCCGTTTGTGTTCTGTTCCAACATCTTCCATTTCTATATATACAAGCCTTATAAAAGAAATGGTGTAAATTTCAGAGAAGGTAGAATCTTTCTTTTCTTCAGATTTTCATTCGAAAGAAATGTACTTTAAGCTCTTCGTCATTCATAACGCGCATCAAGCGTTCTCCTACATTTTAAAACTTTTAAACGTTTTGTAAATGTTTACTTTTTTGAGTTTTTATTTTTGTTTGCTCAAATGCAGCGAAAAACAAAGGAAAAACAGAAATTTTCGTGGACAGGATAGGACGGCGAAAGGGTTAAACATGAAGAACTTAGATTTTTACGTAATACTCTTCAGATGGAAGCTGGTATAAAAGTTCAGGTATTTTTCAGGGGGGGGGGAGAAATGCTAGAACTTTTAGTCACAAACATGTAGTGGATGAAACAGTTGCAAAATAGATTTGCAAATCCATGTAAAGAAGTTTAAAACTTTATAAAGGAATTTAAAATCATGTAAAGGAATAATAAAATGTCAGATCAAAATTTCAAGAATCAATCCTATACAGGATTTAACTGTAACAGACCTATCAAAATCAAATCTGTTTTTTCGATATGCTATGAAGGTATAAAAAGCAAGATATCATATTTATTATTATAAATCAATCGGTTATATTATTTTTTAAATGGGTCTGTATTGTTATATAGTAAATTGAAGAAATTAAACTTAAATAAATTAATGTTAAAACTGTGGCAACATTTTGAGATACAAAGATTAAGAATTATTCTATATAAACTATCACTAATTGGTTAAAAAAGTTAATGGAACTCGGTAGTATTCGCTGTTTTTCTGAAGCATCAGGGCATTTTCTTCGTATATGTATTACGAATCTTAAGAAATTCCAAGGATAAGTATGATAGTTGCAGCAATTTTCAGAAAAAATGCCAGGAATTTAATGTCACAAACAAGTAGCGGAGAGAAACATTATAAAATAGATTCAAAAAACTTGAACAAAAAGAATCAATTCCATCGGAAATTTTACAGGATCGGACCAGGAAAAACCAAACGTGTTATTTTCAATATGTTTTGAATGTATGAAAATCAGATATATGATAATGGCGTATAAATATGATACATTATCATATGCCAATGATTCTTACTTATGATTTCAGTAGATTCCAGGCTTCGTTTAATGCAAAAACAATATTGTTACGAAATTTCCGGGGTTCGTTTGGATAGTGGAAGTTATATGGTGTGAAGAACGCTGAATCAGCAGGCGGCAGTAGAAAATAAAACGACGACGTTTATTTACACGAAGACACACAGGACAGCACAAAGACGACAACCATATACAGCACAAGAGACGATTATCTTCAGCCGAGACGTGCAGCATACAACAGCATACAGCAAGACACTCTACTGCAGACAGTAGCGCACAGCTTAGTTCAGAACTAGCTTGACTCCGTCGCTGCTCTGCTAATCTCTGGAAGGCCAGTTCTTTACCGTCGATTCCGACTGTGACGACCCTGGCAGCCTGGCCGCCTCCTTTTATAGGTCTCACGGGGGGCGGGGCTAGAAACCTCTTAACCAATCAGGAACGTTCGAGGCATAACTCGGTTCCTACTGGACGGATCGGGAAAATCCTCAATGTTTCGCGTATAATCTATTTTGGCGCCAAGGTCGCCAAATGGTCGCTAAGTTTGTCGCCAAGCTCCGGGACCTCCTATGGAACCAACTATGCTGGGAAGCCGCATCACAGATTCGTAACAATATATTAATCACTATAAATCATTCGTTTATGTTATTCTTTTATCTTCATAAATGCGTCTCTTTAGTAATATTATAAAATAATAAAATTGAACTTGAATGCATTAATGTTAATATTGTGACAACATTTTGGAATACAAAGATAAGTCAATTTAAGAATTATTTTATATGAACTATTACTAATCGGTTTAAAAAGTTAACGAAACTCTGAAGTTGTTGTTTTCTTGAAGCCTCAGTGCATTTTCTTCGTATATATATTACGAATCTTAATAAATTCCGGGGATAAGAGAATATCCACTTGAAGTATTCATTCAGGAATTCGTACTTAATAGCATTCAGAGGGCAAAATTAAAGCCCAGCCGCCTATTCAGTAAATTTAAGGTTTCAAAAGGATATTCCGCTAACAACTGCTCTTAATCGAATTTCCTGGTAGTGATTTCCGCTGGCAAATTTAATGGAATTATTAAAACTCCATTTAGTCTGGGAGGTTATTGACAGAATTCTCCAGTTTTCGCTAACTACTGCCTTGCCTGGAATGATGAAAAGGTTAATAGGGTTTCTGAAAGGTTTGGAGATATTTCTTGATTTTATTGTCCTCTTATTTAAGTGAATGAACATAATTATATGAAGTTTAACTGTTTAGAATTCACACTGTAAAAGTTTGTTAGGACAATTAGCAACGCTTTAAAGTTTGAAGAAAATTATATCGAAATTTAGAGTGACAATTGGATTAAATTTTCCAATGGAATCAATGTAGAACAATTTTATATATCTTCTATTATTACTATTTAAGCATATTAAATATTATCTCTTATCATGGCCAATTTTTAAATATCTTTAACACATCTGTTGCCATAATCTATATCTATGATCTGAACTAATAAAATGCTCATTTCTTTGCTGTCTATTAATGGCAATGGAAAAAAGAATATTTAATTAGATAGGAGGAGTGAATCACAGGCGATTCATACGGTGAACAACTTGTTAAACGGTGAACAGCTTGTAAGTACAAATTAAATACAAGCGTATTCTACTAGCATCAAATTCTACACTGAATGAGAACTTTTGTCTAATATGGATAATACGGCAGTCTGCATGTCCAACTGGAGAAAAGGAGAAAGGCTTTAAACATAATGAAGAGTTGTTACTTTTTCGTGCACGTAATATAAAGAAAGTATAATAATAATCAGCAAAAAATTCGAACTCAAGATTTTGACGAATCTCCAGGTTTAGATCTCTCTGAGCTCGAAAACCACATTTCTGGAAAATGTTCTGCTGTATGTTTGTGACAAAGACAACTCAAAACACTTTGCGGTCAAAGTGAAAAATTTGGCATGATCTGAAATTTTAGTTCAGAACTGTATTTTTCAGTCATTTCAAAACAATAAATTTCGTTCATGTTTGCCTAAGAAATTCGATGTTAATACTTTGAATATATTTGAGCACTTAGTGTGTAAAACTATTAATTAGAGAAAAATTAATATAAAATCATTAGTGACCTCATCAAAATGCATATCGTAAAGAAAATATTTTTGTGGGTGTACATTGCAGAGGTGTTGGAAAGTTATATTTAATTCACTAGAACTACGGAGAGCAATAAAGCCCAAGAAACTTGAATCGCTAAAGTTTAGAAAAGGTTTACTGACATAGGTCTATGATCGCGCTCTACTCATAGTGGACAGTTTTGAGGTCATTGATTTTGATAACTGATTCTTATCATGAAACGCTGATATGAAAATTTTCTTAGGAAACTCTCAAGAATCCCAGGCACGTGCAGCGCCATCTACCATGCATGGCAAACATTCCTGATACATTTCTGTATGATTTCTTGACATCTAGATCTTTCTAGGTGCTTAGAAATCATACAGATTATCATACATCATACTGAAATCATACTAGATTCTTTCTTTTTAGTTCTACGGTGCGGAGACACCTTGTACAAGAAGATAACAGAAAAAAAATTCAAGTGCATAAAAGTCAAATTTGGGTTCACACATTATGCTGATGTGAATTTAAAATTTTAGAAAATCGTTTGTTTTAATTGCTTTTAAATATTGAAGGTACGAATTAGAAAGCTAATATCTTAAATTATACGATTGACACAATTTCACCATGCTATTTTTTTACTGCTTTAAAATTCGTTTCTTTAAATGTCAATTATAAATTTTTAAAGATAAATAAATTGAAAAGAACTCATATTAAAATAAACTTCAAACCTTTCTATATCGCAGTCCATTAAAAATTAATTATTTATTTAAATTAATAAATTAATCTGACTGTAGAATAGAATAAATAAATTAAGTGATCTATTGAATTAGAGTTCATAAAAGGAAATTTTCATTTTAAGGAAACCTAACAATTTGCTGGCTAAATGAATGTTCCAAAGTACTCAAAAAAAGAATAAAATGATTTAGTACAGTTTCTAAAATGCTTTTAGGGAAAATACAAGTCACACAATTTCGTAATGAATTGAGACAATGAAATGGCCCTCTATTTTCATAAGTTCCATTATCTGCTAATTTAATCAAAATCCATTATAGGATTTCAGAATATCATTCAATGCGATTATTATGTAAGCATCTTTTTAAAAAATAATATTCGCCATTTGCCTATAGCATAATTCAATTAGCAGATTCAAATTGAAAATAATGTAGTTTATAGATTAAGTCCCTGAATTCCAGGAAGAGCTTAATAGTAAAGTAATTATGGCAGAAAGTATTATCAGAGCGTTTTGGCAACGCTCTAAAATGAGGAAATAAACATATTAAGCATTTTCAAAGCCTTTGATAAGTAACAATCGAACATAATTACTTCCTGACTACACTCGATTTTTCCCGCTACTTTTTTTTTCGAATTTTAGATACATTTAAAGAACAGTTTTTTTTTCTTTATTTAAAGATTTACTCAGACCAACTATGTTTCTGAAGCTTATTTATTTTTTCATACATGTTTTCAATAAATTAACAGTGTTGCAATTAATTCCTCTTTCTTGGATGAATGTAGCTAAATAAAATAATAATTCGATTTCCAACTTAATCATCTTTAATCACTTAATTCCGATAATTACTTAAAATGAATATCTAACATTGAATGGAAACTGGGGAATGTATTTTTAAAGTTTAACTGTCAAGAATATATCGAACAAATGCCACAACAATTAGTGTAATTCTATTTATTCCATTGGAAATTCGTCTTTAAAAAATACTTTTTATTTTTGCCAGTAAGAGCAATAGTATATTTATAGATTACTTTAAAAATTAATAAGCAAAAGAATAACTGGATATTTTACTTTATTGATGAAATTTTAATGAACATTGCAGCATAGAATTTTAATTACTTGTATTTGACACATACCTAGAGAAAGTTTTATAATCATTAAAACTCGAAAATTTATCGAATTTTCAAATTTCAGACTTTCTTGAATCAGAAAAACAAATTTTCAGAATTAAGTCTATATTTCTGTTTGTCTATGAGCAGAGTAATTCAAAATTGCTTTAAACCAATTAGATTAAATTTAATAAGTGGTCTTTTCGCCAAATTTCAGTTTTTCAACCAAATTTATTCAAAGTCTGTCTAGCTACTTGTTCGAGTGCAAATGAACATGATAAGTGTAAATCATTAAAAGCTAGATAAATGAAATTTTGTACGAAAATTTAGCATTTAAAATATAATATGAAATTTATCAAAATTTGATAAATGCAAATTTTATTAGCATTTATCAAATTCTGAACTAGTTGACCATCAGTCAATTTGTACTTCCGCATGGTTACAAATGAATTACCATAAAACTGGAATGTTTTGGATCAAAGAAATTGGGTCCTAATATATTGTTACTAAAATTATATTTCTCTGTCAAATTTTACTCATAATCGATTTTTTAAAAAAATGTTTAAAACGAAAATTCGGTCTTTTTCTCTGTATTAGGAAGCATACAACTTTCATCTGCGAACTCTAAAAATAAAAATCAGTTCAGTCCTAAATTCACAGTTTCATATAGGAGTAGGGGAGGTAGCACCTTTATTAACGAATATGTGAGAAAGTTTTGAGAAAATCACTTTTGCAAGTTTAAACATCTATTTCATTTTTGGTCATTTGGATTAGTTGTATTAAAGTCCGGTTTTAAAACAGGATTAGAACTATTTTGGGACGGACCACGCAATTTTAAGCCGCAGTCAGATAACGAGGATGACAGCTGAGCTGGCACCCCCTCTCCATAATTCCACGCCACAACAGTGGGAAGACGTTTGGCCCCGACGGATTTAGCATACACTTGGCCCACTTACACTCTGGTTCTTTTGGTCTCAAACCTAAGACCTAAACACTAAGAAACTGCGGCCCCATGATGGTCATTCGGAAACTTACTGTATTTCACTTGCTGTTATACAATTCAGAAATCTCCATTTACAGTTTTGCTCTTTTAATGTATAAAATTAGATGAAATATTTTCAATATGTTATCCTTAATTATGCTATGCTTATACTTAATGCATCACCAGTCCCCTAGTAGCACACAAATATTGTAAAATATTGTATGATATTAATCAATAATCACATTATTGTTTAATATTGTGGAATATTGTTTAATATCATATAAAATCGCACAATATTATACAATATTGTGCTACAGGCTGTGTTACCGGGGTCTGCCAGTCTTTCTTGTAAACAGTATTATATGATTAAATAAATTGATTAAATTATATAAATTTCTGAAGTGCTAAGTCTTTATAAATAATTCAGTTAATTGTATAAATTAAACTTTGAATGAAAGACATGAAATTGTAGAGGTTTCGAACGTGAAAGTTAATCAACAAATGCAATGCAAAACTGTAAAAATTTCATTTAAATTTTAAAAATATAAAGAAACAACCAAACAAGATTTATGTTTAAATGCTTATTACATTTTAGCTAATTATTTTTCAAAAAAAATATTACTTTTTGTTTATTTTGCTTTATGAAATCTACCTACAGTACCACTTTTGAATCAGATGCCAAAAATACAAAATTGTCTTCTTTGTAAATCGAATTCTCATAGTTTAAATATTTTGTATACGATATGGTGTTCCTATTCTTCCCATTACTGCAAATGATCTCTAAACTAAGAACTGAGAACTCTATTTTTAAGATTATCCTATATATTTTTAAGCTATGTAATATTGTTGCCCAGAGCAGTTATTTCATGGTAAAGAAAAAGATGTTACAAATGGCACTAATTGATGCCAGGGCCATGTCTATCCATTCTTAGTGATTTGCGATGGGAAAAATGAAACTTCCTGGAAAAACTGAAATTTTGGCGATATGTCGACAATAAACGAAAGTACAATATCCTTCTAGAACATTCGTTACCCTGTTATGTAAAATATGAAAGCAGAGGCGGACAAAAGTCAATCAATAACCAAGTGGGAAAAAAATGCCTTAGCAAAATCTCTCTCTTGAGTGTTGATAAGAGAGTTTTCTCTTTTTTGTACTATTATGGTTACTTAAGAGCGATATGCAGTTTGTGTATTACCGTTTACTACAATTGCTGTTTCATGTACACTTCTGTTGTGTTTTGTTTCCTTTATCTCTTGTTTTCATGTAAAATAACAATCTTTATCCGTTATTAAGCCAGATGGATTTTTCAATGCTAATCCATCATGCGAATTTTTCCGTATGAATTTAAAATTATACATCTACAGATAAGTACAAAAACGGAATCTCAAGAATTTGCAATATTTTATAATAATAATATGATATCAATCTCAACTATTTAAAATTCGTAAAAGTTTGTCAACGAACAGTTTTGCCATAATTTTTTACCGAAAAAAAATTTAACTGAATGTGTCATCTTAAGAATTAAAACTACATTCCATTGTAATTTCGAATTCAGTCTCATTCAAGAATTTCATCAAGAATTTTATTTTACTTTTGTGTTTCGTTCGCGAATAATGGAAATCATTATTTACATTCTTTTTGATATTGTTCAAATATTTATGAAGAATTTTCAAGATTCCTTTTCCTGTTATCTCAAGGAATTTATGCCAAATTATTTTAAATAAATATTTCTGCTCTCCTATTTTGATATGACACATGAAAATAACATTTCCAAAGTTATTTTTTTAAATTAAAATTTAATATAAGTAAATATTTAAATTGAATTTTCTTCGAGGAAGGAACACTTAACGTGAAGATATTGTTCGATTATTGTTAATATAAGTTCGCCATTTTTATTAGGAATAAATGTCTAAGTCTATATAAGTAATGTATGGATAGAAGAAAGGAATGAAAGTAAATTGAATTTTGGAAGACTTTTCGCAATAAAATCAAGAGAATGTTTATAGAAAGAAGGACTTTCAATAACTTTAGTATTAAGTAAAGAATTTGCATCTATTTCTCAGAAAAATAGGTTATCGGAATTGTTTTAGCAAATAAATATTTCAGTACTGCGTGTTAGTAAAAATGCAAAATTTATTATTTCATAGTGGTTTATAAAGTGAGAAATAATAAATTCAAGGGAAATGATAACATCCAAACTGACTGATTAGTACTCTATACGAAAAAAAAACAAAAAATCAATTGCGATAGGAAATTTTGAAGATTTTAAAAAAAATTCCGTTGATACTTAAAATTATTTTTAATTATTAGAGAATCTTGCTTATAATAATGAATATGAGCGAACAAAAATGTTTAATAATAAAGACTTCCGTTAATTTTTTTAATTATTTTAATTTTAATTTTGTAACTAATGAATTATAAGTCCAACAATGTAAAGTTCATTTATGAAATGTTTTATTATAAATATTAGACATATTCTTTACATAAACAGCAATAATTTACTATATATAACAAAAATTTATTTCCAAAAATGTTAGAGAAAATAGTTTGAATTAGAAATAGTGTTTTCATATCTGCATATCCAATGCATCATTTAAATTGCAGTAAGTTATCTAAATTTGGGATGTTTGATTATATAGCTACTAAAAATTTGTTTTGTAGTAACTATTCAAAAATTCCGGTATTTTTGCAGTTTTCAATAAATTTTCAATCAATTTCCGCTTCAAAAGAAAAGAAACTTTCTAAATAGAATTAATTTCATTGCTTAAACTGATTCAGTTATAACAAATAATTTACTGCAGTTCTTATCAAACAGTATTCATGATCCAAAGAGAAATCGGTAAGGCTTTACTCTTTCATTAATGAAACACCCAAAACGCCTCATTTATCAAATACCAACGAACATCCGAAACATCAGAAAATCCCCACAATATTTCACAACGCTACTAACAGCTATTAAGCGTGCTTAATTGAATACTTAAAGCACGTGTGTTAACTCCGCCTGCTAAGCATCGTCTTCATTTATATATTAACCTCTTAAGGATAGAAATTTAAACTTGATGTTTAAACATTTCACAAAAATTGGGCTATTTTTTATTCGCATCAAATATTAATTTATTCTGTGAGAAAGAGATCATAGTTTTTATATATTTTTAATATACCAGGCATTGCAATAATTTCTTTACTTCTCCATATAAATTTCAATTAAGAAGCACACGTTTTTAAAGAATTTTTTTTAATTCAAAGTACTGATTATCATTAAAAAAATTGAAACTTTATTTTAAATGCAAAGCAATATTTCACAAATTACATTTCTTTCAAGAAATAAAAAAAAATGCAGTTTATAAATCTTTCATCACTTAATAATTCATGCTTTTTCATGGATGTAGGTTTTTCAAACATTTTAAAATTCATCTGTAATTCATTTTTTTATATAAAATTGATAATATAATAAAGAACATAACATGTAATTTTTTCATCATCTGAATAAAAATTTCTTAAATGCTTAACTTTTATTCTAAAGAACGTTTAATATTTATCTTTTAAAATTAAAGAGTACATAAAATAATTTCTGAGATAACTGTTTATAAATAATTCATGAAATTTATATATTTCGCAAAAGATTATATTTACACACTTTAATGGCAATCTTAAATTTAATAGATAAATATGCAAAGTCTTTTTGCATAAATTATACTGCCTATGGTTTCCCTTTCACTTTATTTTTCCTTTTTAGCAATGTTTTTTTTTCTCCTTTTATTTTATGAGAAATTGTATAAAAAAATATTACAAGTTTTTGATAATTATGAGCTGAAAATATCGATGAAAATAAACAATGCACTTATTTTTGTAAGAATACTATACATTAATGATGTGATATGTTTGCTTTCTATGCATATTGCTTTTTTTCTTTCACCATATTTTAAACTCGGGTAAGTGATTCTGTTTTCTAAAAGATATTAACTCTGCACTAGCAAAAATTTCAGATAATAATTTTCCATATAATAAAATATTAAATATTCACAATTTCTCTAAATTAAAAAAATTGTACAAAAAAGAAATTATTTTTTTAGTTGAAAATCTAATCAGGAATACCATATTTTTCTGCAAAGAAATCTGCCTTAAATTTATTTTGACTTTAAAAACTGAATTTGATATTTATTAGGTAATCTGGAGTATTAATATTAATTTTTAGAAAGGTATGATCTTATTTGTTTTAAAAGCAAAATTGTCTATAAAATATAATTTAAATAGTCGAATTAAAAATTTTAATACTTATAAATAGCTCACGAACAAAAATTGCAGACGATAATTTTCCATGGTATAAATTTTTTTAATATTCAAAATTCCTCTGAATTACGAAAATTGAACAAAAAATAATTTCTATTTTGAATAGCGAATCTAATCAGGATTTTGCTTCTTAGAAATCTATTTAAGTTTATTTCAACTTTAGAATCTGAATTCATTATTTATTTTATAATTAGGAGTGCTATAATTAATTTTTGGAACGGCATAAAGATCAGAATTAAAAATTTTTAATACATAAAATGTTAAACAGTTCAAGAGCAAAAGTTTCAGACGATAATATTCGATGGAATAATTTTTTTTAGATTTCACAAATTCTCTGAATTACGAAAATTGCACAAAAAAAATAATTCCTCTATTTTATTGCAAATCTAATCAGAGATACCAAATTTAACTGTAAGAAATCCGTATAAATTTATTTCAACTTTAAAAAGTAAATTTAATATTTACTAGATAATCAGAAGTATTAATATTAATTTTTAGTAAACACGTAACCTTATTTGTTTTAAAAGCGAAATTGTCAATTAAAGATTAGAAAAAGAAATTTTATCAGCGAATCATGAAGAAGCATTTTATTCTAAACTACTACCATCTTCTTTTTCCTAATACTTTTTTCATCTTCTTCCATTTTTTTCTATTAATACACAAAGAACTCACAAAAATAAATTATATCTTATTAATTCTCGTTATTTATGAATATAAATATAGTTCGGAATTTCACATATTTGAGTGGAATTTTTTTCAGACAACATATTATAAATAATATGCTAATTAAAATAATTCATTATTGTCAATCATACTATATTATTTTACTTTTTAACCTCAAACGTCATGAGGGAAACCTAAATCATAAATTTCGTTAAAAATGATGTTAATAAGTTCTAAATATAATGAAATATATCATGAAAATTTCGAAAAGGTATTCGAATATAAAACATTCTAATAGGTATTCGAATGTTTCAAATTTTTAGAAGTGTTTGAGAGGCATTTAAACATAAACTCTTCTCTTAATTAAAGCAAGCTCGTGGTTATGTATATATATATATATTGATAAATTAATGAACTTAATAAATAATAGCTTAATACAGCTTAATAAATAATATTCTTAATTACAATAAATTTGTAGAAGATATTTAATATTCTCAATCGTCAGCTTCGCCACGGAAGATAAACATCAAAGTGCTATGTTTTCACTACCACTGTTTATGAATATTTGTTCTCTGTCACGGTTGAGCATCGAAGTACAAAAGAAAGAAAGAAAATTGTTTATTTAGCTTCACATATGGCCTGAGTTTATTTAATCAATAGTTCCAATACACTATTCGAAACGTTATAACATTTGCAAAATAACTACAATTTCAAATTATTTTGACACTGAAATAAATGGTATTGTGTGCAGCACTTATCATTTTTAACGTTTCTGTTTGTTCTTTCGCAGTCGTTTGCAGATCAAATACGTTTTCCGATTCTTTAGTGGGTATAAACCAATCATTATTTAAACAAAGATTCATGTAAAGAAAAATAAAGCCTTCATTTGTGGGATTCATTTGTTTGATGGACATGTCAAGATTTTCTTAAAAAAAACTGATTTGATTTTTGTAATTGAGAGTTTGATTTTTGTAAAAGTGATATAATTTTAAAAGGTACAATTATGAGAGGTATTATGAATTAAAAATTCACTATTTCATTTACAATAGGTAATACATAATTTGGTGAAAGTTTTGAAATAAATATATCAGTATCAAAAATATGTATTCGAAAAAATGTGTCATGCGAACATATCCCTTAGAAATAAGTTCAAAAATCATTTTATCTGTATCTATAGACTTTCAAACGAATAGAAATTTACTTTCAAACTACAAGAATCCTTCGAAATGAAATGATCCATTAAAAATATTTTGTTATTTAGGGCGATTTTTTTTTATCACGAACTGCAAAAGTCCGAATAAATATTTGTTATAGATATTCTTAAATGACGTATTTATAATTTTTGATTTCTGTCTATTCCATCTACTTATCCGAAAGAACATATATTGCATAAAAGCGAATATAGATTTACAAGATATATTAAATTATTAAATATAAATATCCTTGCCATGAAACATACAAGATATAAATATACATGTCAGAAAATATATAAAAAAGTTACATATACGTCTTAAAATATTCAATATGCATGTCAAAAAACACATAACAAATATATATATATATATATATATATATATATATATATATATATATATATATATATCATAAAACATCAAAAAGCATATAAATGCACAACATGCTTATTCTATAACAAGTTATAAAACATGCAACATACATATCATATGTAATGCAATAAAAATATGAATCATACAAAAACTACAGCATACATGTCAAAAAATTTACATAAACAAAATGCATTCACGAATATGTATGAAAATAGAGGGCATAGAAAAAAAATACAGCATTATTTGAAATACTACTAATTAACTAAAACTAGTTAAATGTAAGTTAAAATAAGAAAAATTAAAGATTAATTAAGCAAAATAAACAACTGAATCTAAGCTCTTACTTATTATACATATTTACTTATATTTCATTTTTACTTTTCTTCGGTATTGTTATGTAATTAAATAAAATTACTTTTAACTTCACGGAATCATTGACTTTTATTTTATTTTCTGTCTTAAATATATTCAAAATAAATACATACTAACAAACATAACATCTTTTTCCTCCCTTTTGCGTTCTTATTTGGTCAAATGATATAAATTTCGGTGAAACATTAATCTTTATTTTCTATCTTAAATGCATTCCAAATGAATGCTCTCAAAGGAACATCATGCCTTAATTAAATGTGTGGTCAAATTTAATATAGCTAGTTGTTACTTGAAGGCATGGCAGAGATGTTCTAAGCTCAAAAGGATTCCTTAATTAATTTATTGCAAAACCCGAAATTTTGCAAAGGAATTCAAACATTCTGAACTGCTGAAAGATATTGCTGCACTTCACCTTGGGTTTATAGAAAAGCAATACTTTTGAAGAGTATCATCAACTTGTTTATTCCGTAGAACTTGAATGTTTATTCATTTCTACAATAGTCACCTCATGTATATAAGGAATCACTCATGGCACTTATGCATGAACGGACAATTAGATCAAGAATGCACATGCACCTCTTGAGACGCCGTAAATGTCTGTGCAGTCATCCTCAAAGATTCCTCCCCCCATTTGCACCGGACATACCAATAATTCTTTTTCATGGATATTATAGTGATAACAGAGAGATCCCTGCTTCCATTAAACCAACAGTTTTCTTGCACCACCTTGCAATCAAAGTTTAAATTCATTAGAAAAAATATATATAGTTGCTGTTGGACACCTTCTGGACACCAAGCGACACCCCAGCTTCATGAAGCCTTCTACGGGCAATTGACGTTGCTAACTTTTTCGAATACTACCACAAGAGAAGAGTTTGGGTTGGTTGTTGTAAGGATTTTATCATTACTTGCAGTTATCTGCAAACAATGGCCACTGGCACTTGAACTTGTAAAGCTTCCACATTTGTGCATTCTTGAAACTAATTCTGTTCTTAGATATGCCTTCCACAATCTACAGACCACAGATGTAAACATAAGAGCTCATATCCAATTATCTTTCTTCACCAATTTCACTCTTGGCCATTTCTGGTACTTAGTGGTTCACCATCATAGCTGTTCGGTAAGAAGATATCGGTACTCATATCAAAGAAATTACTGCCTCGAAATTTCGCTAGCAGCTTTTATTTCCAGAGTTTTGATACTTCATAGATTTGTTTCCGTTATTTTGTGCAATGATTTTAAAAGACATCAACTCCAATAACTATATTCTAAAGCAAATTATTTATGTCCACTGTACTAATAGTATTAAAATTTTACTGATTTCAATAGGTTTTATTATACTTTTTCAGCTATTTCCCTGAATTTGTAAAGCAATTAATCTATTGCCGCGAATTTAAAACTAATTCTTCAATGAAAAAAATTATATTTCATGGTGTTGTTTCTTATTTTCTTCAAAATTACATTTTGAAGAGAATTATTAATATGAAAATAAGTTTTTAGAATTTCTGAAATAAAATTTACAAATTTACTTCGTAAGCATTTATAATGCACATATATTTAGAGGAGAAAAATTCCTTTGAAAAGCGCAGTAGGCAGACTAGAATTTAAGATAAATGTTTACTCTTTTCTAAATGTATTCGGAATGACAATGATTTTGCAACCAGTTTGTTGATGAAATTACTTTTCTCTCGTGGGTTGTTTTTGTCAGTTGGAGCAGAAAGAAATTCTTCTTCATATATTTTAGAAAAGACAGTATGAGGATGTGTATAATGGAAAATCCAAAACTAGCATATTAGTTTCAATAACAAAAGACGTTATTAAGAAACCGTCCAACGCTTATCAAAACTAGCTTAACATTGTACAAAAGAATACTAAGTTTATAAAGGGAATATGGTAAGTCGCGCATTTAAAATTTAATATTTTACTTCAAATTTCCTGTGTAAAGTGTTTATATTAATATTATTATCATATCTATAGTTGCAAGTAAATATTTTGTGTTATAACAAGATGCAATACTTTTGTATATATATATTTTTAAGGGACACTTTCTGTTTATGTAAAATTTCCTTATTAATTTATTTACTTATTCATTTCCTTATTCTTTTATTATTAAATGTAATGTAATAATTCTTACAAGGTTTATCAATATTGAAAAAAAATTGGAATAATCCCAAAAGGGAAACAGATTTTAGATTTTTTCAAAGCAATTTTCATTATCCTTAAAATAAGATATATAAGCAGAACTAAGAAATTAAATAATTTGCAAAAAATTATTCAAATTAAAGCATTTTAAAAGATATTAAAGTTAAAGATATAAAAGTGTTCAGTTTGGGGCCTGTTTTTATTTTTCGTATATAAAGTACAGAAATAAAAAAAGACTATCATCATCAAAAAATACATCCCAAAATTGTTAAAAATCTCGACTTACCACAAATTATTAGGTCCGAAAAATTAAATTTATAGAATTATATTTTTCTGTGAACACAATAAATAAGAAGCACAATAATTTAAGAGGAAGAAATATGGCTATATAATCTTAACATCAAAAGTAGATCTGGAAATACAAAAAGATAGGTTTTCTTCTAATATCAGTGAATTTCTTGAACCCATTGTCTTATATCTAAGTGTACCAATTTTTATAAGTTTGCCCTAATCTTGTCTAATCTAATTTGTCCAATTCAGTAAAATTCATCAAAAGATAATACATAATAAAATACATAAGTTGCACAAATTCCGATTTTAATACCGATTTCAGCTGCATTTCATTGTTAAAACTTCTGAGAAAAAATTGTACCATTCAGAAAATTCAGAGTTTTAAGTAAAGAAACAGAATTACTCAAAATGCAAGCAATTTCGATCGTTTGCAGATAGATGTTCAGCCAGCGATTCAATCTTTACTTAATCACAAAGAGTTTATTTAAAGAAAGATCTTTTTTTTTCATTTTAAATGGAATTGATTAAAAGGCGAGCATTTTGTATCGGTTTCAAACAAATATTGATATTTGGTACTTATCTGATACTAGTGTAAACTATTTTACATTGTTAGATTCCTTAATTTAGTTTGAAATCTTTACTTTAAATATTTAAAGAATAGAAGCGACAATCATCGACTTTGCAAATATCGGTATTTTCATTTACAAATTTAATGTAATTTTTTGAAACATTTAGTCACTAATTATAGAAATGTCATATTTGTAGAAATTAATTATATTTTATATAAATTAATCTCCAATTTTAAATTAAGAATATGAGATTAAAATATTTTGTTCACTTGTTGATATTATTGTTCTTAAAGTAATGATTGATGTGTTCATTTTGGGTATTTTTATGAAACTTTTATTTACGAGAAAATGGTAAAATATTTTATTCGGAATAAGTATTACCAGAAATTATGAGAAATGGAATAGCTGATATATTATATATGAAAAATTATATATGATTCCAAAATAAAGGAGGAAAAATCATTAATCATATGACATACATTTGTTTAAAAAAATCCACTGTATTCTTCCTTTCATAAAACAAGTATTTGAAATGATGAACGAAAAATCATTAATTAGTTGATAGAAATATATAAAAAATTATCTATTCTATTCATTTGTGGCTTTAAAAAAAAGAATTAAAAATCATTATACATTCATCAAAATATAATAAAGGAAATTCTGAAAACGAAATCATGTGGCTGGATTATTAATTTTTTTTAATATTTTTTTTTATTTATTCATGTTTTTCAAATAAAGAATAAAATATCATGAACATTTGGCATGATTTAATGAAAAAAAATTTTTTCCATTTTAATTAATCATACCATTATCTTTATTCATAATTCAGATTACTACCATAAGATTGTCGAATGAAGTTTTGACTAAAAGGCTTAGATGCAACTTATGCCATATTCAGTCTATTAAAACTTATTACTCCACCTATA
Organism: Argiope bruennichi; assembly: GCF_947563725.1. Taxonomy (NCBI): domain Eukaryota; kingdom Metazoa; phylum Arthropoda; class Arachnida; order Araneae; family Araneidae; genus Argiope; species Argiope bruennichi. Next base: position 35,695,386 of record NC_079157.1, read on the forward strand.
GTGTTCGAATTTTTATCTATGCTCTAATTAAAATCATAGTAATAAATAACAAAATAAATGTAATAAGTTAACTGAATAAATGTAATTGAATTTAAATTAATATCGTTCAAGGCAAAATGACAAAGATAAAAAAATAAAAGTTCATGTTTGAGTGTGTTAAAGTGTAAGTACGGTCAGTTCAGAAACACATGATACTCATAAAAGTGCATCATATTATTTTCATTTTTAAATTCATTGCAGTTTAGCAAAAGAAAAATACTTCATAATAGAGTTCAAATAATTGTGAATCAGATAAATGATAGAATGATATATGCAGTGATGCTTGCCTGTCTTATTCTATTCATTATAAGTCATGCAATAAATAATTTTCAATAAAAAAAAGTTATAAATATCCTGAAATGTTTTTAGTTGTTAATTATTAACTAATTGTAACCTAAGAAAATCAAACATTTATTTATTGTCGCACTTTATTATTATTTTTTTTTCTTATTTATAATCCCAAGGAGAGTTTCTATTTTTTAGCTGGCAACGTTTCAGTCAAAAATAAATCAATTTCAATGCATATCAAAAAATCGTTTGTAACTCTGTATTTTTTATTAAAATATATTATATTACTCCACTTTCCTATTTTTTAAAAAAAAATATTACGAATATACTTAAACGTTTTTAGTTATTAATTATTAACTAATTGTAACCTAAGAAACACAATCATTTATTTATTGTCGCACTTTATTTTTATTTCTTATTTATAATCTGAATGAGAGTTTGTATTTTCTAACTGGCAACGTTTCAGTCAAAAATAAATCAATTTCAACGCATTGAAAAAAATCGTTTGGAACTCTGTATTATTCAGTAAAATATATTTTTTATTTCAGTTTCATAATTTTTTCTTATTTTACCTATGAGTAAATTGTTATTCTTATTATGAACATTAAAAATCAAATTCTTTCGTGGATTCCGAGGATTTATTTATATCCTCAGATACTTATTAAATTAGTTTAGTATAAAATAATATTTTATAGTGTACTAAAAATACAATATACAAAGATAAAAAAAATACCATTTCATTACTTAAATTTATTTTATTCTTAGAATCAATTATCTCAAAAAAATATTTTCATTCGTAAAGATTTATTCAATGCATTATTATTTAATAAATAGCCGCCTTTGGCGACCAGCCGGTTCGCCAATCTTAATGTTCGTTAAAATTTTAATAATTAAATATTTTATGCAATTCCAACTTTAATAGATTCTTCAGCAAAATATTTTAAAACTTCAAATTTTGATAGTCATATAATTCACTCATAATATTATAAAGGCCTTCAGTCATAACTTGATATGTATCTCTCTAATTTTCTGTTACCCCTCTGTAGAATTTATGCTTTAAATTAAAGTTTAAATGATTCATCTGCAATTAATATAATAATATTTTTTACTGAAACAAAGCATTTTTTTTAATAATATGATTACTGATAATAGAGTCACTGAGCGTTTAAACTTTATGGGCACTAAAGAATATCTTTCTTAATTTATGTAATATCTCAAGAATTTGTCAACAAAATTTTCGCAGATTCATCATGAACAGATCGATTAATGAACAATGTTTACTTTTAAATGCATCAAACACTAAGAAAATAAAATGAATCGTTTAAAATAATCGGTCTAAAACAGGTTTAAAAAAACTACTTAAAAAACGATGTACTTAAAACTATAAGCATATACAAAAAAATATATAACTAACATAAATACAATTTAATTACAAAAGCATGCAACTAACCTAAAAATAATTTAAATCATTGAAAACAGGTTTAAAAAAAACTACTTAAAAAACGATGTACTTAAAACTATAAGCACATACAAAAAATATATAACTAACATAAATACAATTTACGTACAAAAGCATGTAACTCACCTAAAAATAATTTAAATCGTCTGTTGAAAGTGGTTGTCATGACAACAATCAGAACAATGCGCATGCGTGAATTTTCTTCGGAAACTTCTTTTCCCTTTCCAGCTGTGTTGCCATAGAAACCGGCGCACAGCTGTTTACACGTTTATGTTTATCTATTCAGATTTTATAATATCTAATCAGAGTAACGGTGAATATCAGTGTGTTCGTGTTCGTCAATAAATGTTAATTTTTTTAATAACATGATTAACGAAAACAGAGTCACTGAGCATTTAAACCTTATGGGAACTAAAAAATATCTTTCTTAATTTATGTAATATCTCAAGAATTTGTCGACCAACCGGTTCGCAAAATCTTAATGCTCATTAAAATTTTTATATTTAAATATTTTATGCAATTCCTACTTTAATAGCTTCTTCATCAAAAATTTTTAAAACTTCAAATTTTGATAGTCATATAATTCACTCATAATATTATAAAGGCCTTCAGTCATAACGTAATATGTATCTCTCTAATTTTCTGTTAACACCCGTAGAATTTATGTTTTAAATTTAAGTGGAAAGAATTAATCTGCAATTAATATAATAATATTTTTTATTGAAACAAAGAATTTTTTTATAATCTGATTAATGAAAATAGAGTCACTCAGCGTTTAAACTTTATGGGCACTAAAGAATATCCTTTTCAATTTACGTATTATCTCAAGAATTTGTCAACAAAATTTTCTTAGATTCATCATGAGCAGATCGATTCATTAACAATGTTTACTTTTAAATGCATCAAACACTGAAACGAATCGTTTAAAATAGACGGTTTAAAACAGGTTTTAAAAACTACTTAAAAAACGATGCACTTAAAACTATAAGCATATACAAAAAATATATAACTAACATAAATACATTTTAATTACAAAAACATGCAACGAACCTAAAAAAAATTTAAATCCAGTCCGCATCGGTTGATAATAATTCGTCAACACAATGCGGAATTCAGAACACAAAGCGCATGCGTGAATTTTTAACGCCAGTTACGTAACGCAAATACGTGATTTTTTTTCTACGCCAGTTGGGGTAACGGTATGCGGATTAGAAATTTTTAATTTCCTTTATTCTGTTTTATTTTTATTCAAAAGTTCTTCAGAATGAATCTGAAGGATCGATTAATTAACAATGTTTAATTTTAAATGCATCAAACATTAAGAAAATAAACAGAATCGTTTGAAATAATCCGCCGAAAAATACTAACCCTAGCCTCATTACTGTTGGGAGAAAAAATAACTGAAGCCTTTCTCGTTTGGCGCTGGGGATAATGGAAGATTTTTTTGGCGGAAAAGTTGGCGGTGGGGAAAATGGAAGATTTTTTTGGCGGGAAAGTTAGTTTTTAATTAATAATTAAAATTCTAATTAAAATTTCAAAAAAAGGGACCCCAGGTGCACATTCCCGACCTCTAAGGTATACATGTACCAAATTTGATAGCTGTATGTCAAATGACCTGGCCTGTAGAGCGCCAACACACACACACACACACACACATTGAGCTTTATTATAAGTATAGACTAGCCGCCTTTGGTGACCAGCCGGTTCGCCAATCTTAATGTTCGTTAAAATTTTAATAATTAAATATTTTATGCAATTCCAACTTTAATAGATTCTTCAGCAAAATATTTTAAAACTTCAAATTTTGATAGTCATATAATTCACTCATAATATTACAAAGGCCTTCAGTCATAACGTGATATGTATCTGTCTAATTTTCTGTTACCCCTCGTAGAATTTATGCTTTAAATTAAAGTGTAAAGGATTAATCTGCAATTAATATAATAATATTTTTTACTGAAAAAAAGCATTTTTTTTAATAATATGATTACTGATAATAGAGTCACTGAGCGTTTAAACTTTATGGGCACTAAAGAATATCTTTTTTAATTTATATAATATCTCAAGAATTTGTCAACAAAATTTTCTCAGATTCATCATGAACGGATCGATTCATTAACAATGTTTCATTTTAAATGCATCAAACACTAAGAAAATAAAATGAATCGTTTAAAATAATCGGTCGAAAACAGGTTTAAAAAAACTACTTAAAAAACGATGTACTTAAAACTATAAGCATATATCAAAAAATATATAACTAACATAAATACAATTTAATTACAAAAGCATGCAATTAGCCTAAAAATAATTTAAATCATTGAAAACAGGTTAAAAAAAACTACTTAAAAAACGATGTACTTAAAACTATAAGCATATACAAAAAAATTTATAACTAACATAAATACAATTTACTTACAAAAGCATACAACTAACCTAAAAGTAATTTAAATCGTCCGTTGTTAATGGTTGCCATGCCAACAATCAGAACACAGTGCGCATGCGTGAATTTCCTTCGCCTTTTACGGTAACGCAAATGCGTGAATTTTTCTACGCCAGTTGGGGTAACGCTATGCAGATTAGACATTTTTAATTTCCTTTATTCTGTGTTATTTTAATTCAAAAGTACTTCAGAATGAATCTGAAACATGGATTAATTAACAATGTTTAATTTTAAATGCATAAAACATTAAGAAAATAAACAGAATCGTTTGAAATAATCCGCCGAAAAATCTTAACCCTAGCCTCATTACTGTTGGGAGAAAAAAAGAACTAAAGCCTAAATCATTTGGCGTTGGGGAAAATGGAAGATTATTTTGGCGGAAAAGTTGGCGGTGGGGAAAATGGAAGATTTTTTTGGCGGGAAAGTTAGTTTTTAATTAATAATTAAAATTCTAATTAAAATTTCAAAAAAAGGGACCCCAGGTGCACATTCCCGACCTCTAAGGTATACATGTACCAAATTTGGTAGCTGTATGTCAAATGACCTGGCCTGTAGAGCGCCAACACACACACACACACACACACACATTGAGCTTTATTATAAGTATAGATATAGATTACTAACCATCTAACAATTCCTCTCTGTGGAACTATTATTTCACTCATACGGGATATATTCAGAAATTTTATAATCTGATTGTCATATCCAAAGCTATTTACATTGGCATAAATGGTCTTAAAATCATTTAATATTCAGCATATCAAATATTATTTTGCATGAATAATTCGAACGAGGTTTCTGCTAATTAAACGAGATTGCATAAATAAATATTAGATATATGCTATACGGCATTTTCGAATAATATAGGTGTAATATGTGAAACAAAGCTAATTTTTCTTCAGGAAGATTTCATACTCATAATTATAGTCATATATTTTAAGCAAATAAGTCAAATTTAATTATTTATCTCGTTTCGCTTCATAGAGTTTAAACAGTGAATGCTTCAATTTTAAGAATATATTCCTTGAATTTCAGAGATTGCTTAGTTTGTCGAGGAAAAGCGAGATTAAGCGCCTTAATTCAATGAAATATTTTTTTATGAGGATTTCATTTACTTATTTTTTAGGATTATTTTTTATGCATGCAGATATTTCTGACGTTCTATACTACATAATAAGACATATAATTCTGTACTTTTATTTACCTGTCTGGATAATGAGAAGAGTTACGGAAATGTTCTTTCTAAAATAGCCATCTCTTTATTCTAAAATTTAGTTTGGCAACAACTTTAAAACCTAGATGAATTGATCAATTTACATTAGGAACACTTTAAAAATTCATGTAAGATAGGATGAGTGAAGATTTTGTAAATTAAACGATAAGTCGTGTAAAGATCTATATAATACATAACGAAAACTGTTGAATATGTTTTATTATCGAATAATGCACATACAGTGGCTCAAAAAATTGAGAGTACACCTTACTTTTACTTGATAAATGCGACTTTCAATGTAAATAACACATTACGGGGAAGTTCAAACAGGTTTTTATTTTTACACATAACAAATAGTTTAATTTAGAGTAAAAATAAAGAAAAATCAACGAAAAATTTCTAAATTGAAAAGCTTCAGAAGCATTTTAAATAAATATACACAGAATTTTGCCTCAAAAAAATTGAGAATACACTAATGAAATTTTTGTAATATCACGCATAGGAACAAAGTGCAACTATTAAATTGCATGTCTTTTGGCTCTTATAATGGCCTCTAAACGTCATGGTACCGATTCGACCAATTTTTGGCGGCATCTTAATATATTTTACCCATTCTTCTTGCACCACTTATTTTAAATGGGTTTTGTTTCTAATTTTATATTTTTGAACCACTTTTTCGAGTATGGCCCACGAATATTCAATGACATTAATGTCGGGGTACTGTGGTGGTGTGTGTAACTGCTATTTCAAATGAAAAAGACAACATATTTTGACGTTACGAGCATTCTGTTTGGGGTCGTTGTCCAGCTGGAAAATGGAATCTAAACCTAAAATTTTAACAATTTCCTTTAGATTGCTGCGACCATATGGTTCATCCAACTTGTTGCAGAATATTTTCAAATCATAGGCAGAAATGTAAGTACTGAAACTGTGCGAAATGCCATTAGACAAGCTGGATATAAAAGTCGAATTGTTAGAGAGAAACCGTTCATCAGCTTGCAAATGCAGAAAAAGCATTTAAAGTTTACAAAAACTCATCAGTTGAAGACCAATAGCCTTTGGAAGAAATCTATATTTAGTAATGAAAGAAAACTCAACATTTTTGGCAGTGACAACCATCTTACTCTATGGAGAAAGCCTAATACTACTTTGGATCCAAAAAATTTGGTGACTCCGTCATGATTTGAGGTTACATTGCTTCATCCGTGGTAGGAAATATAATTTTTATAGATGGCATTATAAATATGGTTTACTTGGATATACTTCGCAGCAATCTAAAGAAAAGTGCTAAAAATTTGGGTTTAGACAGAAATTTCATTTTCTAGTAGGACAACGACTACAAACAGAATACACGTAACTTCAAAATATGGTGCCTTTTTCCTTTTAAATAGCAGTTACACATACCACCATAGTACCCCGACATCAATGTCATTGAATATTCGTGGGCCATACTCGGAAAAGTGGTTCAAAAATACAAAATTAGAAACAAAACCCATTTAAAACCAGTGGTGCAAGAAGAATGGGTAAAATATATTCAAATACCGCCAAAAATGGGTCGAATCGGTACCATGACGTTTAGAGGCCATTTTAAGAGCCAAAAGACATGCAATTTAATAGTGACACTTTGTTTCTATGCGTGATATTGCAATAATTTCACAGGTGTATTCTCAATTTTTTGAGGCAAAATTCTGCGTTTGTTTATTTAAAATTCTTCTGAAAATTTTCAATTTAGAAATTTTTCGTTGATTTTTCTTTATTTTTACTCTAAATTAAATCATTTGTTGTGTGTAAAAATAAAAACAGGTTTGCACTTCCCGGTAATGTGTTATTTATATTAAAAGTCAGATTTATCAAGTAAAAGTAAGGTGTACTCTCAATTTTTTGAGCCACTGTAAGTGTTATAGAGAAGCTTTATTATAATTTTAAAGAACTTAATTGAAATTAAATTTTTAAACTATTTGCAGTGGTTTTAAGGCACTATTCTTATATCGAAAACAGAATCTTCTTCTTTGAAGAAAATAGACCGATCCAGCAATTCTTTTCATACACATTTAAACGTCGTCTTTATTTTCATAGCAAAGATTGTGAAAGAATTTCTTAAATAAACTAATACATAGAAATTTGAGTACCATTTGAAATTTTTGAAAATATCTAAATATCATTTGATAGATATCTACACATTTGTAGAAGAGACAATATACCAAATTTCATACATCTAGTTCAAAACGTTTTCGAGTTATTATTTTTACAGACAGACAAGCCTAGTTTAAAATATGTGTTTTTCAGATTAAGAAGATCTAGAATATGAAGATTAATCAAAGTCTTGAGTGTAATGTTTCGACGATTTATTAATTTATCTTTGCGTATTTCGTATTCAATAAACTAAAATAAAATGAAATAAAAAGGAAACTCATTTCCAAACATTTCAATTTAATCTTTGCCTACTGGAAAATTCCCGCCATTAACTGCAACCAAAACAACAACTCTCAATCACTTAAAAACATAAAATGGAAGTAAATAATAACTCATCCAACTTATTTATTTACATAGTTTCATATCCTAAAGACCTCGACAAAAGCTTCGTTAAAAGCATCTTTATGAAAAATGAGTGTTTTGCTTGATGAATTATGAATTATCTGCGATCTAAAAGCTATGGCCTTCAATTATGCTGAAATGGCTACTCATATGCTTACGAAGACTGCTATTGATTATTTCCTTCTCATCTGCCGAGAAATATTAGAAAGAGGAAGACCTAGCAAGCACCCCCCGCAGAACCACCCCGCAGACGAGTTATAGATTCGCTAAGAGGGAGCAATTTTGCATGAATTTCTCATCTTTCTCTTCTTTCTTTTGTGAGTGCGGTGTATGATAAACTGCTGTTTTCTCGAGTAGTTCCTTATTCGATATTTCTATCGTAATGCATAGTTGAGGAAGGCCTTTGAGAAGAGCCTCAAAGATATCGTTTTTATAGCCCTTTTTATTCCTTTCTTTGCGATTCTTTTTTTCATCCATCGGTCGCCGTCTGTTACATCTTTCGATTTTTGTTAAATTCCGTCCTCTTTATGCATCGGAATTCCTTATATCGGGCATATTGGGAACATAATGTTATAAAGCGTCCTGTCAATCTTCCTCAGAGGGGGGTGGCAGTTATTTTGAAAGTTTTCGATTTCTCGGTGCAAGGTGTGTTTTGTTGAGGGCAGATCTCTTATTCTTACTTTGTAAGATATAGAATTTTTCATGCCTTATGGAAAGTTAGGTTCTGTTCTTAGTTAAAGTAAATATCAGATTTTTTTTTCATGTGGTATGAAATCTATACTTATATAAAGCTCAATGTGTGTGTGTGTGTTGGCGCTCTACAGGCAAGACCATTTCACCTACAGCTACCAAATTTGGTACATGTATACCTTCGAGGTCGGGAATGCGCACCTGGGGTCCCTTTTTTGAATTTTTAATTAGAATTTTAATTATTATTTAAAAACTAGCTTTCCCGCCAAAAATTCTTTTCATTTTCTCCACCGCCAAATCAGTAAGGCTTCAGTTTTATTCCCCCTCACTAATGAGGCTAGGCTTAACATTTTTCGGCCGATTATTTTAAACGATTCTGTTTATTTTCTTAGTGTTTGATGCATTTAAAATTAAGCATTGTTAATTAATCAATCTGCTCATGATGAATCTGAGAAAATTTTGTTGTCAAATTCTTGAGATATTACGTAAATTAAGAAAGGTATTCTTTAGTGATCATAACGTTTAAACGCTCAGTGACTCTTTTATCAGTAATCATATTATAAAAAAAATGCTTTGTGTCAGTAAAAAATATTACTATATTAATTGCAGATTAATCCTTCCCACTTTAATTTAAAGCATAAATTCTACCGGAGCTAACAGAAAATTAGAGATATACATATTACGTTATGAATGAATGCCTTAATGATATTATGAGTGAATTATATGACTATCAAAATTTGAAGTTTTAAAATATTTTGATGAAGAAGTTATTAAAGTGGGAACTGCATAAAATGTTTAATTATTAAAGTTTTAACGGAAATTAAGATTGGCGAACCGGCTGGTCGCCAAAAGCGGCTAGTATAAAATAAAGAAAGAAATGTACTGACAGACAGAGGGAGTGGTCTCTTCAAAACTGTCACGCATACTCTCTATTTGTCATGTCAGAGTACGCCTTATATAACACTGACGTATAGTAGTTGTGAAGTATTAACTTTTGGCTTGAAATTAGCATTTTTAGTGAATCTATCGTGTCATCCTTGGGGAGTGTTTTGGCGATTAATCCCTTATATGCCTTAATAAATCCAAAAAAATCGAATTTCTGTTTTAGGCGGTTTTTCTCAACCATTGAAATAAAAATTTGACAAAAAACTACACTTATAGAAACAAATTCATTAATAAATTTTATATATTTAAGTCATGGCGTTTTTTTTAAATTTTATTTATCGCATTTACACGTTTCTGAAAGTACAGACAGACAATCAATTGTAGTTGGATTTGGCTCAAACCTTGATAGGCGTTTGTATTATAGGCGGTAAATATGTGAAATTATTTTTATCTGTATAGCTCTTTTCGTTTTGTAATTATTATAAAAACTTATTCGAACAGCCGGATATATAGACATCCTCTGAACAGATTTTTCTCAAAATTTTATAGAAATCTGCAAATTGGGTGTGAAAACCGTATAACAAAGTTTTGAGTTATTTTTGTCATATGTAGACAGATGCCCATTTTCCAAAAACATGTTCTTCGAACTCAGGAAGATCTAAAAGATGGAGACTCATCAAAGTCTCGAGTTCGAATTTTTTGATAATTATTATACTTTCTCTGTATAAAAAAGTAAAAATCCTGTCAAAACAATCGACTGTGCAATTTTTACAAATTTCTACGTTTTAGATCTCCTGCAGTCAGAAAATTGTATTTTTGAAGAAATTTATTTATATATCGTTTTATTATTAAATTTCGAAGTTCATCTGTCCGAGCACATGATAACTCAAAAAAGTAATAACTGGATGAAATCCGGAACGAATTTGTATTATTAAAACTTGGTTATATAATAAATGTTGGACTCTGTGAAAGGGATAATCATGTCTTGGCCTGTATAATCGTGTATAAGTAAAAACGATAATTTAAAAGCACAACAGCTCAGATAACTTGTATTTTGTCTACGAAATTCTGTCTATAATCGATAGAATTAAAGGCATCCTAAATGTCCTCGCTTTTTTATATAACTTAAATTTCACAAATGTGGAATTCCAAAATAATAATCTCTTCCGGAATCTGCCATGAATCTAGAAATTTTGAATATTTTTTAATGCTTTACGACGCTAGGATGTCATTTGATACGATTCAAGAAATTTATTTTCCATTATCTGCAGACTTTATCAATTATCTGACAATATGTCAAATATCATTATGATCTGAATACAAAATAATGTTGAATGAAAAAAATTTGATTAATCTGCCTGCAACTGATAAAAGGATTTTAAATGTGAAATATTCTAATAAATTTTTATATTTGATTTTTTCCCAAATAATTAATAATTTCAATTGGAAAGCTATAGAATTCCAAAAAAAAAGACTCATACTCCGCTATATATATTGTATTACTTTCAAAAGTTTATCATTTGTTCCGATAACTTTTCAAATGCTATTATGATCTAAATACATATGAATGATGAAAGGAAACAGGTTGATTAATCTATCTGCAATTGATAAAAGGATTTGAAATGTGAAATATTCTTATAAATTTTTATATTTGATTTTTTCCCAAATAATTAATAATTTCAATTGGAAAGCTATAGAATTCCAAAAAAAAAGACTCATACTCTGCTATATATATTGTATTACTTTCAAAAGTTTATCATTTATTCCGATAACTTTTCAAATGCTATTATGATCTAAATACATATGAATGATGAAAGGAAACAGGTTGATTAATCTATCTGCAATTGATAAAAGGATTTTAAATGTGAAATATTCTTATAAATTTTTATATTTGATTTTTTCCCAAATAATTAATAATTTCAATTGGAAAGCTATAGAATTCCAAAAAAAAAAGACTCATACTCCGCTATATATATTGTATTACTTTCAAAAGTTTATCATTTGTTCCGATAACTTTTCAAATGCTATTATGATCTAAATACATATGAATGATGAAAGGAAACAGGTTGATTAATCTATCTGCAATTGATAAAAGGATTTGAAATGTGAAATATTCTTATAAATTTTTATATTTGATTTTTTCCCAAATAATTAATAATTTCAATTGGAAAGCTATAGAATTCCAAAAAAAAAGACTCATACTCTGCTATATATATTGTATTACTTTCAAAAGTTTATCATTTATTCCGATAACTTTTCAAATGCTATTATGATCTAAATACATATGAATGATGAAAGGAAACAGGTTGATTAATCTATCTGCAATTGATAAAAGGATTTGAAATGTGAAATATTCTTATAAATTTTTATATTTGATTTTTTCCCAAATAATTAATAATTTCAATTGGAAAGCTATAGAATTCCAAAAAAAAAAGACTCATACTCTGCTATATATATTGTATTACTTTCAAAAGTTTATCATTTGTTCCGATAACTTTTCAAATGCTATTATGATCTAAATACATATGAATGATGAAAGGAAACAGGTTGATTAATCTATCTGCAATTGATAAAAGGATTTGAAATGTGAAATATTCTTATAAATTTTTATATTTGATTTTTTCCCAAATAATTAATAATTTCAATTGGAAAGCTATAGAATTCCAAAAAAAAAGACTCATACTCTGCTATATATATTGTATTACTTTCAAAAGTTTATCATTTATTCCGATAACTTTTCAAATGCTATTATGATCTAAATACATATGAATGATGAAAGGAAACAGGTTGATTAATCTATCTGCAATTGATAAAAGGATTTGAAATGTGAAATATTCTTATAAATTTTTATATTTGATTTTTTCCCAAATAATTAATAATTTCAATTGGAAAGCTATAGAATTCCAAAAAAAAAAGACTCATACTCCGCTATATATATTGTATTACTTTCAAAAGTTTATCATTTGTTCCGATAACTTTTCAAATGCTATTATGATCTAAATACATATGAATGATGAAAGGAAACAGGTTGATTAATCTATCTGCAATTGATAAAAGGATTTGAAATGTGAAATATTCTTATAAATTTTTATATTTGATTTTTTCCCAAATAATTAATAATTTCAATTGGAAAGCTATAGAATTCCAAAAAAAAAAGACTCATACTCTGCTATATATATTGTATTACTTTCAAAAGTTTATCATTTATTCCGATAACTTTTCAAATGCTATTATGATCTAAATACATATGAATGATGAAAGGAAACAGGTTGATTAATCTATCTGCAATTGATAAAAGGATTTGAAATGTGAAATATTCTTATAAATTTTTATATTTGATTTTTTCCCAAATAATTAATAATTTCAATTGGAAAGCTATAGAATTCCAAAAAAAAAAAAAGATTCATACTCCGCTATATATTGTATTACTTTCAAAGGTTTATCATTTATTCCGATAACTTTTCAAATGCTATTATGATCTAAATACATATGAATGATGAAAGGAAACAGGTTGATTAATCTATCTGCAAATGATAAAAGGATTTGAAATGTGAAATATTCTTATAAATTTTTATATTTGATTTTTTCCCAAATAATTAATAATTTCAATTGGAAAGCTATAGAATTCCAAAAAAAAAAAGACTCATACTCCGCTATATATATTGTATTACTTTCAAAAGTTTATCATTTATTCCGATAACTTTTCAAATGCTATTATGATCTAAATACATATGAATGATGAAAGGAAACAGGTTGATTAATCTATCTGCAATTGATAAAAGGATTTGAAATGTGAAATATTCTTTTAAATTTTTATATTTGATTTTTTCCCAAATAATTAATAATTTCAATTGGAAAGCTATAGAATTCCAAAAAAAAGACTCATACTCCGCTATATATATTGTATTACTTTCAAAAGTTTATCATTTATTCCGATAACTTTTCAAATGCTATTATGATCTAAATACATATGAATGATGAAAGGAAACAGGTTGATTAATCTATCTGCAATTGATAAAAGGATTTGAAATGGGAAATATTCTTTTAAATTTTTATATTTGATTTTTTCCCAAATAATTAATAATTTCAATTGGAAAGCTATAGAATTCCAAAAAAAAACACTCATAATCCGCTATATATATTGTATTACTTTCAAAAGTTTATCATTTATTCCGATAACTTTTCAAATGCTATAATGATCTAAATACATATGAATGATGAAAGGAAACAGGTTGATTAATCTATCTGCAATTGATAAAAGGATTTGAAATGTGAAATATTCTTATAAATTTTTATATTTGATTTTTTCCCAAATAATTAATAATTTCAATTGGAAAGCTATAGAATTCCAAAAAAAAGACTCATACTCCGCTATATATATTGTATTACTTTCAAAAGTTTATCATTTATTCCGATAACTTTTCAAATGCTATTATGATCTAAATACATATGAATGATGAAAGGAAACAGGTTGATTAATCTATCTGCAATTGATAAAAGGATTTGAAATGTGAAATATTCTTTTAAATTTTTATATTTGATTTTTTCCCAAATAATTAATAATTTCAATTGGAAAGCTATAGAATTTCAAAAAAAAAATAGACTTATACTCCGCTATATATATTGTATTACTTTCAAAAGTTTATCATTTATTCCGATAACTTTTCAAATGCTATTATGATCTAAATACATATGAATGATGAAAGGAAACAGGTTGATTAATCTATCTGCAATTGATAAAAGGATTTGAAATGTGAAATATTCTTATAAATTTTTATATTTGATTTTTTCCCAAATAATTAATAATTTCAATTGGAAAGCTATAGAATTCCAAAACAAAAAGACTCATACTCCGCTATATATATTGTATTACTTTCAAAAGTTTATCATTTATTCCGATAACTTTTCAAATGCTATTATGATCTAAATACATATGAATGATGAAAGGAAACAGGTTGATTAATCTATCTGCAATTGATAAAAGGATTTGAAATGTGAAATATTCTTTTAAATTTTTATATTTGATTTTTTCCCAAAAAATTAATAATTTCAATTGGAAAGCTATAGAAATCCAAAAAAAAAAAGACTCATACTCCGCTATATATATTGTATTACTTTCAAAAGTTTATCATTTATTCCGATAACTTTTCAAATGCTATTATGATCTAAATACATATGAATGATGAAATTAAACAGGTTGATTAATCTATCTGCAATTGATAAAAGGATTTGAAATGTGAAATATTCTTATAAATTTTTATATTTGATTTTTTCCCAAAAAATTAATAATTTTAATTGGAAAGCTATAGAAATCCAAAAAAAAAAAGACTCATACCCCGCTATATATATTGTATTACTTTCAAAAGTTTATCATTTATTCCGATAACTTTTCAAATGCTATTATGATCTAAATACATATGAATGATGAAAGGAAACAGGTTGATTAATCAATCTGCAATTGATAAAAGGATTTGAAATGTGAAATATTCTTATAAATTTTTATATTTGATTTTTTCCCAAAAAATTAATAATTTCAATTGGAAAGCTATAGAAATCCAAAAAAAAAAAAAGACTCATACTCCGCTATATATATTGTATTACTTTCAAAAGTTTATCATTTATTCCGATAACTTTTCAAATGCTATTATGATCTAAATACATATGAATGATGAAAGGAAACAGGTTGATTAATCTATCTGCAATTGATAAAAGGATTTGAAATGTGAAATATTCTTTTAAATTTTTATATTTGATTTTTTCCCAAATAATTAATAATTTCAATTAGAAAGCTATAGAATTCCAAAAAAAAAGACTCATACTCCGCTATATATATTGTATTACTTTCAAAAGTTTATCATTTATTCCGATAACTTTTCAAATGCTATTATGATCTAAATACATATGAATGATGAAAGGAAACAGGTTGATTAATCTATCTGCAATTGATAAAAGGATTTGAAATGTGAAATATTCTTTTAAATTTTTATATTTGATTTTTTCCCAAATAATTAATAATTTCAATTGGAAAGCTATAGAATTCCAAAAAAAAAGACTCATACTCCGCTATATATATTGTATTACTTTCAAAAGTTTATCATTTATTCCGATAATTTTCAAATGCTATTATGATCTATATACATGTGAATGATGAAAGGAAACAGGTTGATTAATCTATCTGCAATTGATAAAAGGATTTGAAATGTGAAATATTCTTATAAATTTTTATATTTGATTTTTTCCCAAATAATTAATAATTTCAATTGGAAAGCTATAGAATTCCAAAAAAAAAGACTCATACTCCGCTATATATATTGTATAACTTTCAAAAGTTTATCATTTATTCCGATAACTTTTCAAATGCTATTATGATCTAAATACATATGAATGATGAAAGGAAACAGGTTGATTAATCTATCTGCAATTGATAAAAGGATTTGAAATGTGAAATATTCTTATAAATTTTTATATTTGATTTTTTCCCAAATAATTAATAATTTCAATTAGAAAGCTATAGAATTCCAAAAAAAAAAGACTCATACTCCGCTATATATATTGTATTACTTTCAAAAGTTTATCATTTATTCCGATAACTTTTCAAATGCTATTATGATCTAAATACATATGAATGATGAAAGGAAACAGGTTGATTAATCTATCTGCAATTGATAAAAGGATTTGAAATGTGAAATATTCTTATAAATTTTTATATTTGATTTTTTCCCAAATAATTAATAATTTCAATTGGAAAGCTATAGAATTCCAAAAAAAAAGACTCATACTCCGCTACATATATTGTATTACTTTCAAAAGTTTATCATTTATTCCGATAACTTTTCAAATGCTATTATGATCTAAATACATATGAATGATGAAAGGAAACAGGTTGATTAATCTATCTGCAATTGATAAAAGGATTTGAAATGTGAAATATTCTTTTAAATTTTTATATTTGATTTTTTCCCAAATAATTAATAATTTCAATTGGAAAGCTATAGAATTCCAAAAAAAAAGGCTCATACTCCGCTATATATATTGTATTACTTTCAAAAGTTTATCATTTATTCCGATAACTTTTCAAATGCTATTATGATCTAAATACATATGAATGATGAAAGGAAACAGGTTGATTAATCTATCTGCAATTGATAAAAGGATTTGAAATGTCAAATATTCTTATAAATTTTTATATTTGATTTTTTCCCAAATAATTAATAATTTCAATTGGAAAGCTATAGAATTCCAAATAAAAAAGACTCATACTCTGCTATATATATTGTATTACTTTCAAAAGTTTATCATTTATTCCGATAACTTTTCAAATGCTATTATGATCTAAATACATATGAATGATGAAAGGAAACAGGTTGATTAATCTATCTGCAATTGATAAAAGGATTTGAAATGTGAAATATTCTTATAAATTTTTATATTTGATTTTTTCCCAAATAATTAATAATTTCAATTGGAAAGCTATAGAATTCCAAAAAAAAAGACTCATACTCCGCTATATATATTGTATTACTTTCAAAAGTTTATCATTTATTCCGATAACTTTTCAAATGCTATTATGATCTAAATACATATGAATGATGAAAGGAAACAGGTTGATTAATCTATCTGCACTTGATAAAAGGATTTGAAATGTGAAATATTCTTATAAATTTTTATATTTGATTTTTTCCCAAATAATTAATAATTTCAATTGGAAAGCTATAGAATTCCAAAAAAAAAGACTCATACTCCGCTATATATATTGTATTACTTTCAAAAGTTTATCATTTATTCCGATAACTTTTCAAATGCTATTATGATCTAAATACATATGAATGATGAAAGGAAACAGGTTGATTAATCTATCTGCACTTGATAAAAGGATTTGAAATGTGAAATATTCTTATAAATTTTTATATTTGATTCTTTCCCTAATAATTAATAATTTCAATTGGAAAGCTATAGAATTCAAAAAAAAAGACTCATACTCCGCTATATATATTGTATTACTTTCAAAAGTTTATCATTTATTCCGATAGCATATCAAATGCTATTATGATCTAAATATATATGAATAATGAAAGGAAACAGGTTGATTAATCTATCTGTAATCGATAAAAGGATTTGAAATGTGAAATATTCTTATAAATTTTTATATTTGATTTTTTCACAAATAATTATTAATTTCAATTGGAAAGCTATAGAATTCCAAAAAAAAAGACTCATACTCCGCTATATATATTGTATTACTTTCAAAAGTTTATCATTTATTCCGATAACTTTTCAAATGCTATTATGATCTTAATACATATGAATGATGAAAGGAAACAGGTTGATTAATCTATCTGCAATTGATAATAGGATTTGAAATGTGAAATATTCTTTTAAATTTTTATATTTGATTTTTTCCCAAATAATTAATAATTTCAATTGGAAAGCTATAGAATTCCAAAAAAAAAGACTCATACTCCGCTATATATATATTGTATTACTTTCAAAAGTTTATCATTTATTCCGATAACTTTTCAAATGCTATTATGATCTAAATACATATGAATGATGAAAGGAAACAGGTTGATTAATCTATCTGCAATTGATAAAAGGATTTGAAATGTGAAATATTCTTATAAATTTTTATATTTGATTTTTTCCCAAATAATTAATAATTTCAATTGGAAAGCTATAGAATTCCAAAAAAAAGACTCATACTCCGCTATATATATTGTATTACTTTCAAAAGTTTATCATTTATTCCGATAACTTTTCAAATGCTATTATGATCTAAATACATATGAATGATGAAAGGAAACAGGTTGATTAATCTATCTGCAATTGATAAAAGGATTTGAAATGTGAAATATTCTTATAAATTTTTATATTTGATTTTTTCCCAAATAATTAATAATTTCAATTGGAAAGCTATAGAATTCCAAAAAAAAAGACTCATACTCCGCTATATATATTGTATTACTTTCAAAAGTTTATCATTTATTCCGATAACTTTTCAAATGCTATTATGATCTAAATACATATGAATGATGAAAGGAAACAGGTTGATTAATCTATCTGCAATTGATAAAAGGATTTGAAATGTGAAATATTCTTATAAATTTTTATATTTGATTTTTTCCCAAATAATTAATAATTTCAATTGGAAAGCTATAGAATTCCAAAAAAAAAAGACTCATACTCCGCTATATATATTGTATTACTTTCAAAAGTTTATCATTTATTCCGATAACTTTTCAAATGCTATTATGATCTAAATACATATGAATGATGAAAGGAAACAGGTTGATTAATCTATCTGCAATTGATAAAAGGATTTGAAATGTGAAATATTCTTATAAATTTTTATATTTGATTTTTTCCCAAATAATTAATAATTTCAATTGGAAAGCTATAGAATTCCAAAAAAAAAGACTCATACTCTGCTATATATATTGTATTACTTTCAAAAGTTTATCATTTATTCCGATAACTTTTCAAATGCTATTATGATCTAAATACATATGAATGATGAAAGGAAACAGGTTGATTAATCTATCTGCAATTGATAAAAGGATTTGAAATGTCAAATATTCTTATAAATTTTTATATTTGATTTTTTCCCAAATAATTAATAATTTCAATTGGAAAGCTATAGAATTCCAAAAAAAAAAGACTCATACTCTGCTATATATATTGTATTACTTTCAAAAGTTTATCATTTGTTCCGATAACTTTTCAAATGCTATTATGATCTAAATACATATGAATGATGAAAGGAAACAGGTTGATTAATCTATCTGCAATTGATAAAAGGATTTGAAATGTGAAATATTCTTATAAATTTTTATATTTGATTTTTTCCCAAATAATTAATAATTTCAATTGGAAAGCTATAGAATTCCAAAAAAAAAGACTCATACTCTGCTATATATATTGTATTACTTTCAAAAGTTTATCATTTATTCCGATAACTTTTCAAATGCTATTATGATCTAAATACATATGAATGATGAAAGGAAACAGGTTGATTAATCTATCTGCAATTGATAAAAGGATTTGAAATGTGAAATATTCTTATAAATTTTTATATTTGATTTTTTCCCAAATAATTAATAATTTCAATTGGAAAGCTATAGAATTCCAAAAAAAAAAGACTCATACTCCGCTATATATATTGTATTACTTTCAAAAGTTTATCATTTGTTCCGATAACTTTTCAAATGCTATTATGATCTAAATACATATGAATGATGAAAGGAAACAGGTTGATTAATCTATCTGCAATTGATAAAAGGATTTGAAATGTGAAATATTCTTATAAATTTTTATATTTGATTTTTTCCCAAATAATTAATAATTTCAATTGGAAAGCTATAGAATTCCAAAAAAAAAAAGACTCATACTCTGCTATATATATTGTATTACTTTCAAAAGTTTATCATTTATTCCGATAACTTTTCAAATGCTATTATGATCTAAATACATATGAATGATGAAAGGAAACAGGTTGATTAATCTATCTGCAATTGATAAAAGGATTTGAAATGTGAAATATTCTTATAAATTTTTATATTTGATTTTTTCCCAAATAATTAATAATTTCAATTGGAAAGCTATAGAATTCCAAAAAAAAAAAAAGATTCATACTCCGCTATATATTGTATTACTTTCAAAGGTTTATCATTTATTCCGATAACTTTTCAAATGCTATTATGATCTAAATACATATGAATGATGAAAGGAAACAGGTTGATTAATCTATCTGCAATTGATAAAAGGATTTGAAATGTGAAATATTCTTATAAATTTTTATATTTGATTTTTTCCCAAATAATTAATAATTTCAATTGGAAAGCTATAGAATTCCAAAAAAAAAAGACTCATACTCCGCTATATATATTGTATTACTTTCAAAAGTTTATCATTTATTCCGATAACTTTTCAAATGCTATTATGATCTAAATACATATGAATGATGAAAGGAAACAGGTTGATTAATCTATCTGCAATTGATAAAAGGATTTGAAATGTGAAATATTCTTTTAAATTTTTATATTTGATTTTTTCCCAAATAATTAATAATTTCAATTGGAAAGCTATAGAATTCCAAAAAAAAGACTCATACTCCGCTATATATATTGTATTACTTTCAAAAGTTTATCATTTATTCCGATAACTTTTCAAATGCTATTATGATCTAAATACATATGAATGATGAAAGGAAACAGGTTGATTAATCTATCTGCAATTGATAAAAGGATTTGAAATGGGAAATATTCTTTTAAATTTTTATATTTGATTTTTTCCCAAATAATTAATAATTTCAATTGGAAAGCTATAGAATTCCAAAAAAAAACACTCATAATCCGCTATATATATTGTATTACTTTCAAAAGTTTATCATTTATTCCGATAACTTTTCAAATGCTATAATGATCTAAATACATATGAATGATGAAAGGAAACAGGTTGATTAATCTATCTGCAATTGATAAAAGGATTTGAAATGTGAAATATTCTTATAAATTTTTATATTTGATTTTTTCCCAAATAATTAATAATTTCAATTGGAAAGCTATAGAATTCCAAAAAAAAGACTCATACTCCGCTATATATATTGTATTACTTTCAAAAGTTTATCATTTATTCCGATAACTTTTCAAATGCTATTATGATCTAAATACATATGAATGATGAAAGGAAACAGGTTGATTAATCTATCTGCAATTGATAAAAGGATTTGAAATGTGAAATATTCTTTTAAATTTTTATATTTGATTTTTTCCCAAATAATTAATAATTTCAATTGGAAAGCTATAGAATTTCAAAAAAAAAATAGACTTATACTCCGCTATATATATTGTATTACTTTCAAAAGTTTATCATTTATTCCGATAACTTTTCAAATGCTATTATGATCTAAATACATATGAATGATGAAAGGAAACAGGTTGATTAATCTATCTGCAATTGATAAAAGGATTTGAAATGTGAAATATTCTTATAAATTTTTATATTTGATTTTTTCCCAAATAATTAATAATTTCAATTGGAAAGCTATAGAATTCCAAAACAAAAAGACTCATACTCCGCTATATATATTGTATTACTTTCAAAAGTTTATCATTTATTCCGATAACTTTTCAAATGCTATTATGATCTAAATACATATGAATGATGAAAGGAAACAGGTTGATTAATCTATCTGCAATTGATAAAAGGATTTGAAATGTGAAATATTCTTTTAAATTTTTATATTTGATTTTTTCCCAAAAAATTAATAATTTCAATTGGAAAGCTATAGAAATCCAAAAAAAAAAAGACTCATACTCCGCTATATATATTGTATTACTTTCAAAAGTTTATCATTTATTCCGATAACTTTTCAAATGCTATTATGATCTAAATACATATGAATGATGAAAGGAAACAGGTTGATTAATCTATCTGCAATTGATAAAAGGATTTGAAATGTGAAATATTCTTATAAATTTTTATATTTGATTTTTTCCCAAAAAATTAATAATTTTAATTGGAAAGCTATAGAAATCCAAAAAAAAAAAGACTCATACTCCGCTATATATATTGTATTACTTTCAAAAGTTTATCATTTATTCCGATAACTTTTCAAATGCTATTATGATCTAAATACATATGAATGATGAAAGGAAACAGGTTGATTAATCAATCTGCAATTGATAAAAGGATTTGAAATGTGAAATATTCTTATAAATTTTTATATTTGATTTTTTCCCAAAAAATTAATAATTTCAATTGGAAAGCTATAGAAATCCAAAAAAAAAAAGACTCATACTCCGCTATATATATTGTATTACTTTCAAAAGTTTATCATTTATTCCGATAACTTTTCAAATGCTATTATGATCTAAATACATATGAATGATGAAAGGAAACAGGTTGATTAATCTATCTGCAATTGATAAAAGGATTTGAAATGTGAAATATTCTTTTAAATTTTTATATTTGATTTTTTCCCAAATAATTAATAATTTCAATTAGAAAGCTATAGAATTCCAAAAAAAAGACTCATACTCCGCTATATATATTGTATTACTTTCAAAAGTTTATCATTTATTCCGATAACTTTTCAAATGCTATTATGATCTAAATACATATGAATGATGAAAGGAAACAGGTTGATTAATCTATCTGCAATTGATAAAAGGATTTGAAATGTGAAATATTCTTTTAAATTTTTATATTTGATTTTTTCCCAAATAATTAATAATTTCAATTGGAAAGCTATAGAATTCCAAAAAAAAAGACTCATACTCCGCTATATATATTGTATTACTTTCAAAAGTTTATCATTTATTCCGATAATTTTCAAATGCTATTATGATCTATATACATGTGAATGATGAAAGGAAACAGGTTGATTAATCTATCTGCAATTGATAAAAGGATTTGAAATGTGAAATATTCTTATAAATTTTTATATTTGATTTTTTCCCAAATAATTAATAATTTCAATTGGAAAGCTATAGAATTCCAAAAAAAAAAAGACTCATACTCCTCTATATATATTGTATAACTTTCAAAAGTTTATCATTTATTCCGATAACTTTTCAAATGCTATTATGATCTAAATACATATGAATGATGAAAGGAAACAGGTTGATTAATCTATCTGCAATTGATAAAAGGATTTGAAATGTGAAATATTCTTATAAATTTTTATATTTGATTTTTTCCCAAATAATTAATAATTTCAATTAGAAAGCTATAGAATTCCAAAAAAAAAAGACTCATACTCCGCTATATATATTGTATTACTTTCAAAAGTTTATCATTTATTCCGATAACTTTTCAAATGCTATTATGATCTAAATACATATGAATGATGAAAGGAAACAGGTTGATTAATCTATCTGCAATTGATAAAAGGATTTGAAATGTGAAATATTCTTATAAATTTTTATATTTGATTTTTTCCCAAATAATTAATAATTTCAATTGGAAAGCTATAGAATTCCAAAAAAAAGACTCATACTCCGCTACATATATTGTATTACTTTCAAAAGTTTATCATTTATTCCGATAACTTTTCAAATGCTATTATGATCTAAATACATATGAATGATGAAAGGAAACGGGTTGATTAATCTATCTGCAATTGATAAAAGGATTTGAAATGTCAAATATTCTTATAAATTTTTATATTTGATTTTTTCCCAAATAATTAATAATTTCAATTGGAAAGCTATAGAATTCCAAATAAAAAAGACTCATACTCTGCTATATATATTGTATTACTTTCAAAAGTTTATCATTTATTCCGATAACTTTTCAAATGCTATTATGATCTAAATACATATGAATGATGAAAGGAAACAGGTTGATTAATCTATCTGCAATTGATAAAAGGATTTGAAATGTGAAATATTCTTATAAATTTTTATATTTGATTTTTTCCCAAATAATTAATAATTTCAATTGGAAAGCTATAGAATTCCAAAAAAAAAGACTCATACTCCGCTATATATATTGTATTACTTTCAAAAGTTTATCATTTATTCCGATAACTTTTTAAATGCTTTTATGATCTAAATACATATGAATGATGAAAGGAAACAGGTTGATTAATCTATCTGCACTTGATAAAAGGATTTGAAATGTGAAATATTCTTATAAATTTTTATATTTGATTTTTTCCCAAATAATTAATAATTTCAATTGGAAAGCTATAGAATTCCAAAAAAAAAAGACTCATACTCCGCTATATATATTGTATTACTTTCAAAAGTTTATCATTTATTCCGATAACTTTTCAAATGCTATTATGATCTAAATACATATGAATGATGAAAGGAAACAGGTTGATTAATCTATCTGCACTTGATAAAAGGATTTGAAATGTGAAATATTCTTATAAATTTTTATATTTGATTCTTTCCCTAATAATTAATAATTTCAATTGGAAAGCTATAGAATTCAAAAAAAAAAACTCATACTCCGCTATATATATTGTATTACTTTCAAAAGTTTATCATTTATTCCGATAGCATATCAAATGCTATTATGATCTAAATATATATGAATAATGAAAGGAAACAGGTTGATTAATCTATCTGTAATCGATAAAAGGATTTGAAATGTGAAATATTCTTATAAATTTTTATATTTGATTTTTTCACAAATAATTATTAATTTCAATTGGAAAGCTATAGAATTCCAAAAAAAAAGACTCATACTCCGCTATATATATTGTATTACATTCAAAAGTTTATCATTTATTCCGATAACTTTTCAAATGCTATTATGATCTTAATACATATGAATGATGAAAGGAAACAGGTTGATTAATCTATCTGCAATTGATAATAGGATTTGAAATGTGAAATATTCTTTTAAATTTTTATATTTGATTTTTTCCCAAATAATTAATAATTTCAATTGGAAAGCTATAGAATTCCAAAAAAAAGACTCATACTCCGCTATATATATTGTATTACTTTCAAAAGTTTATCATTTATTCCGATAACTTTTCAAATGCTATTATGATCTAAATACATATGAATGATGAAAGGAAACAGGTTGATTAATCTATCTGCAATTGATAAAAGGATTTGAAATGTGAAATATTCTTATAAATTTTTATATTTGATTTTTTCCCAAATAATTAATAATTTCAATTGGAAAGCTATAGAATTCCAAAAAAAAAAGACTCATACTCCGCTATATATATTGTATTACTTTCAAAAGTTTATCATTTATTCCGATAACTTTTCAAATGCTATTATGATCTAAATACATATGAATGATGAAAGGAAACAGGTTGATTAATCTATCTGCAATTGATAAAAGGATTTGAAATGTGAAATATTCTTATAAATTTTTATATTTGATTTTTTCCCAAATAATTAATAATTTCAATTGGAAAGCTATAGAATTCCAAAAAAAAAAGACTCATACTCCGCTATATATATTGTATTACTTTCAAAAGTTTATCATTTATTCCGATAACTTTTCAAATGCTATTATGATCTAAATACATATGAATGATGAAAGGAAACAGGTTGATTAATCTATCTGCAATTGATAAAAGGATTTGAAATGTGAAATACTCTTATAAATTTTTATATTTGATTCTTTCCCTAATAATTAATAATTTCAATTGGAAAGCTATAGAATTCCAAAAAAAAAGACTCATACCCCGCTATATATATTGTATTACTTTCAAAAGTTTATCATTTTTTCCGATAGCTTATCAAATGCTATTATGATCTAAATATATAAGAATAATGAAAGGAAACAGGTTGATTAATCTATCTGTAATCGATAAAAGGATTTGAAATGTGAAATATTCTTATAAATTTTTATATTTGATTTTTTCACAAATAATTATTAATTTCAATTGGAAAGCTATAGAATTCCAAAAAAAAGACTCATACTCCGCTATATATATTGTATTACTTTCAAAAGTTTATCATTTATTCCGATAACTTATCAAATGCTATTATGATCTAAATATATATGAATGATGAAAGGAAACAGGTTGATTAATCTATCTGCAATCGATAAAAGGATTTGAAATGTGAAATATTCTTATAAATTTTTATATTTGATTCTTTCCCTAATAATTAATAATTTCAATTGGAAAGCTATGAACAAAAAAGACTCATACACCGCTATACAAACTATTTTACTTTCAAAAGTTTATCATTTATCCCGATTGATAATGAATGATGAATGAAAAATTTTGATTTATCAATTTACAACGGATCAAAAGATTTTAAAAATGAAATATTTTTAATTTTTATATCTGATTAATTTTATTAAAACTGAATAATTTTAACTGGAAAAGAATAAATTAACTCCAGATTAAAAAGCTCATACCCCACTATACGCATTGTGTCATTTTCTATAATTTTCCTTTCAGTATTTTTAGCAGCTTTTCCTTTATCAATAAGGTTTATGAAATACACAAATCCAGTCTGATGATTACTTTTGATAATGAATGAATACGTGAGGTAAATATGATAAACGATATCAAAAATTCTTGTATTCAAAGCTCTTAAACTTTCATTGGATTTCTTTATAAAGTCGTTTGAATTTTTTTCTACGTTAAATCTTTGAGAAATGACAAAAATATTTATATTTTATAACGTACATTTTTATGCTATATTTGCATCTGCAAATGCTATTTTCTCGAATTCTAAATTTAGATAGAAATATCTTTAAAAAAATCTCATGAACAAAACTAAAATGCATAATTTTGTTCAAATTTCGTATATTTATTTCTCAATGTGTTCGGTAGTTCCTGAACAACACGATAAGCAATCTGTTCTTATAAAAATATTTTTTTATTTTTAATGTTTTATAAACCGGAAAAAACTGAAAATTTCACTTTATTTGTCAAACACCAGTAGTTAAAGACTGTATAAAAATATCCATTGCTTCTTATTCAAGAGACTAGATAATATAATTTTTTTGGAATCGGAGAGTTTTTGAACCAATCTTTTGATAAGCCTCTAAATTATTAATTCTAATTTTTATTTTATTCCCCTTTTTGACTAAAAACACCTCACACCTCTTCCAATTTTCAAAGCAGTTGTCAATTTTAAAATCATATATTTTTATTTCATATCGGTTTTATGCAAAAATTCAAAAATATAAGTGTTTTTCAAGAGTTTTCTTTTTAAATAAATCATGTCATATGAAAAGGCTATTCCAAAATTAACGCAAGATTTAAATTTGCCATCATTCATACATTAAAAGGATGACAACCCTTTTTTTTAAAAAGCCATTGGGCAGCTGATAGTTTAAGGTTAGTAAATATAGAGCGTCACAAGATAGAGCAACTTGTTAACACAAGATTTGAATTAAATAATAAAACACACACAATTTTTTCTTTCTTTAAATTGTTATATTCTTATTGAATCGTAAAGTACACAGGATAGGGTTATGTATGGAATAACACATAGGAAAAATTGCCTTTACGGCTTTGTTGACACCCTCTTGGCGAAATTTCCAATTACCATTTTGCATAAGTGTTGCTGAATTTCGTTATTAAAGCGTTGAAATTCCTTTTTCAATGTACGAGTGATTGTGAGTTTATTGGTATATACCTTTGAACCAAACCATAAAAAAAAGAGCCAAAAAATAACCGTACTTTAAGGTAGTCGACTATGTTCGAAGCAATATTTTTGAAAAATTGGATTTTTTTAAATAACTATTTATGGTTTTTAGATGTATTGTCAATTATAAACACTATATATACAAAAAAATTTGGAAATATAATATATTTTGAGAAATAGGAAAAATTGTAGTAAATTTTAATGAAATTTAACCTAAACGGTTAACACTCTACACAAAATTGTAATGCAGCAATCCTATTTTTGTTTGTACACAAGTTATAGAATATAATGATGAATGAAATGAACCAAAATCTAAGAAACAAACTGAGATGCAAAGAAATTATGGGTAAAAATGTACGTATATATACATTTTTTCCATAAATTTACAACTTATTTTTTCTAAAAACATCTATAAATAAAAAAGTATTTCACCAACAATAAAACTTTTGGTTCATTTCATTGCCCACAGTATTTAAAACGCACGCTGAAATTTTTGTGTAAATACTTCTATTAGTTTTTGAGATATCATGTTAACGGTGGAGAATTTTTATAAAAATTAAAGTTTGTGAAAATTGAAGTTAAAGAAACATTTTAGCTAAAAAATTGTTTAAAATTATCCTGGATGATAGGTCAGATCTTACTTTTCCTAGAAAATACTATTTTGGAAAGAGTAAAGCCTGATCTACAAGAAATAATAATAAAAGAAGAACTCGTCAATGTTGTCGAAAACCAGTATTTTTAACGTAGTCGGATACCTTAAAAAGAAATCCAATGGTGTTAAATCACAAGATCTAGGCGGCCAGTTCCCAAATTTTCGAGTTGTAGCTATTAGACTTTCTTTATTTTTGAAATACTGTTCAACAATGAAAACACATTGTTCCATCGTGTAAAGCTCCGTTTTTACTAACTCAAAACTATCAGCTGTCAAATGGTTTTTTAATAGGGCTTCCAACACTTTACTGTATGAATAAAGGCAAATTCAAATCTTGCGTTAATATGGGGGCACCCTTTAGTTATATAATTTTTATATCAAGAATTATCCGTTCATCTAATTTTTTTCTAATGTTAATAATAATTTATAAACCTGCTGTTCTTCTCACGAGAAATCAATTGCCATTTACAAAAACAAGTTCCATTAATATCCATAATTATTGCAACTATATAATCATTCTCACATATAAAAAACTCTGTTTATTTTAGAATTTGAAACATTTAATTTAAAATTACAAATTAATTAAAATTAATAATTAAAAATATTAAGTCAATCCTCAAAGATTTGATTTTCTTATAATGGAATTATCTGGAGACGCCTATAATTGAATCAGATCTGGAAAAGAATGAAATGAATTTTAAAGATAATTAATAATATTTATTAATCAAGCTCCATAAAGTTTCCCATCAAGTAGTCAAATATTTTCTAATTTAATCTCAAAAATATAAATACTTAATCATCAAAAGAATTCACGCTAGTTTGATACAATATATCATTCTCCAATTCTAATATCAATATCCAATTCAAATAAACTAGAATATTTACTTTTGAACACATTGCCTCGATCTAAATTTCCAGGAAATTCGAAATCTTTGACATCTCTTTGATATTTAACATAAATACTTTTCAAATAAACGACGGTTTCTTTGACTACGCAGAGAATTTCCGGGAGAAAATATTTCTATTTTAACAGTCACATTTTCTAAAAGATCAATATTGAGACGTACAAGGATTTTAGCCGCAATTTTAGTTGATTTAGAAAAAAACAGATTTTCTTTCTAGAATAATAAAGAAATATCTATCTTTCCATATTAATAGTATCAATTCAGCAATGTAAACCAACTTTAATTAGCTGTCTCTTAACACTAATAATGAAAATATTTTTACGTATATCAGAACTGTGAAAATAAAGCATTCTAATTGTTAAGCTAGGCAGACAAAATTTATTAGTGTATAAAACTGAAAAAATCGGTCCAATTGTTGGGGTTGTAGTTTGCAGAAATAGATTTTTCTTTCTAGAATAATAAAGAACTAGCCATCTTAACAGATAAGCTGCTCTCCTGCATATTAACAGTATTAATTTAGCATTGTAAACCAACTTTTATTAGCTACAACTTAATACACCTAATGGAAGTACTTTTAAATATACCAGAATTGTGAAAATAAAGCATTGTGGTGAATAGCTTATAATTCAGTTAACAGCTACGCTGCACGAGAAATTGCTTTTGTATCCTGGTCATGTTATTGGACTGCGAACCACAAGGTCCCAGGTTCTATCCTCGCTCATACCAATCCCCTAAATTGGTGACCTTGGACGATGAACCTTCAACCTTCGTACAGCTGTTGTGGCGCCATCTACCCGCAACCAAATTCGTGAGACTTACTTGGCGCAGCAACCCAAACACGCTCGCCATAACGCTTGGCGCTACTCAAATGGGTACAGACGCATTAGAATCAACAGCTAATACATCAGAACTCAACAGCTATATCGTTCGCCTCACCTCCGATTCACTGGAGGGAGAGTCTGTAGTGAATAGCATTTAAGCCAGTTAACAACTACGCTGCATGAGCAATTGCTTTTGTATCCTGGTTATATTACTGGAAACCATAAGGTCTTAGGTTCTATCCTCGCGCATCCCGATTCCCTAAAGTATTTTGATTGGTAAGCTAGGCAGGCAAAGTGGAAAAATTTATTAGTAGGTAAAATTGAAGGGATCCCCAATTTTGGGGGCTGTTGTTGGTTTACAAAAAAAGATTTTTCTTTCTAAAATAATAAAGAACTAGCCATATTAACAGATAAGCTACTGCCGCTCCATTTTGATGGTATTAATTCAGCATTGTAAACAACTTTTATCAGCTACGTCTTAACACTTTTTAGGGCCGTGGGAAGTATGCTTCCCACTAAATTTATCAATCTTTGTATGAAATTATGTAGGATGGCATAAGTTCTGACAAATTTTTTTATTGAGTCAGAAACTTAGATGCTTCAGTTCTTTATTTTACACAAAATGATGTGTCTTGATTAGTTACTTAATCATTAATTAACCAAATTAATTAATGAATCAAATTAAATTTATCTAATAATCTAAATGAATCCATTTTTTTATTCTAATTACAAGCTTAAAAGTATTTTAATATATTTTGACTAGAAAAAAATGGCCCTTTAAAGTGTTAACACACGTAATGGAAGTATTTTTAAATATACTAGAACAGTGAAAAATAAACCATTTTGATTGGTAAGCAAACTGGCAAAATTTATCGGTAGATAAAATTGATAAAATCAAGTTAGTTGTTGAAAGCAGATCTGTGGCAAGGCTTTATTTCGGTAAAACTCTCGAAAATGGCAGCAAAAATAGAGAGGTAGACGATAAAATAAACATATTTAAATATCCTTATTAATCAGAATTAGAACTGGGAGACTCTATAGAAATTTTAAGCATAGACAATATAGTATTAATTATTGTTTTTGACATTTCCCTCTTAACAAAAAAGGTTATACAGTATAGTTAGCGGTACGGTATTATTTTCCTATTAGCACAAGAGATAGTACAATCCAAGATATTGTTTCTTATTCTTTATACCAGGCAATACAGAGAAGATATTAGAACAATGTTGGTAGGTATTTTAAGTTAATAAAGATGTTGTAAGAACAGAGATGATGAAAAAATGCCATCATTCATTTCAATAAACTTTTGTATGAGATAGAAATTGACTAAATGAGTCCTTTCCTATAAAACTGTTTTGTGTTTATGTCTTTTCTTAATTAAGAGTATAAGATATGACTATATTTTAAGTCTAAACATATTACCACTTTTTCAAAATTCGAACTAGTTTTACAAAAATATATAAATTTATTAATGGGGGAGAAAACTCTTTTACAACTACTTGTTGTTGTTTCTTATGACACTTGCCACGGACACGCCCGCTGTTACGAAGACAGCAATTTAAACCGGAGGGGGAGCGTCTCTTGTTTTTATAGCAACGCCAACTAGGGCCAAGAGTACGGCTTTGCTACTCACGCATCACTCATTCGCTTGCCCAACTCCTTTTTACAGGAGGGCACATTCACACATCTCATAGATAGAGCAACGGTAGAACATCCATGCTCAAACCGGGACTCGAACCCGGGACGCCCAGATCATGAGGAAGACGCGCTACCCCTATGCCAGGACGCCGGCTTTTTTATAACTTAATATTCTTGTCATTTTCTATTCAGATAAAATAAGCACAGGATTAGGATGATATATCTCTTGAATAATTATATTTTTAGTTATCAATTTAAGCTAATATCTTTTAAATATTGTTCACCTTTCTCTTCATAATGGTACCCTTTAATACAATTGCCGTTCTTATCTATTATGTATTTCATCGTATTCTCACGTGACCTAAAATCTACTTTCTTTTCATTAAGTGGAATTTCATATTAGCTCAGATATATGAGGTATTTAATGCAATATATATCTCGGATGTTACTTAATATGTCATAGACAGACATATTAACGGCCATCTATCCATTATTTACTTCTGAGTATGAGACGATAGATATACTGCATCATGAGACATCATAGAGCTTCAACTATATTTAGTCATACATGTTTTAACGCATTTTATTTTAAGATGTTTTTTTTTTCTTCTAATTTAATATATCTGTATATTAGTATGATATTGTTGCAAGAACTGGTAATTACAACTCTGGAATTTGTTTTTGTTTTTTCTTCCTTTTTCTTCTTTTTTTTTCAGATTGTTGTGGGGTTTTGTATTTTTATTGCCGATTTCTTTTATATTTTGTATAAGTTCAGTATTTAAATAATATTTTGTTAGTTCCTGTTTTGTATCATTATTTTTATGATGGAATGATACACCATTGTATAATCACCATTTAACTCTCCACATCACAAGCTATGCTGATAGGGTCAAATAGACAGTAACCCGATAGAGCTAATCTTTTTTGGTCTTTAATCAACCCTTCATAGTATCACTCGCTTTTCTCAATTAATCGCAACATTCGTAACAGATACTTTAAATTTTTATTTATTCGTATGCATAGTAAGTCAGCTATCTAACACTCCGACGCGCCACGAAGGCACACGGATTTAAACCATAAAAATTGAATGACCGGACCGCCGCAACAGCAACATTGGCGGGAACTGTGGTTGAATCCTAAGGACCATCACCGGCCACGGTACAACCCACCCCGAAGGGAGTACGTCTCGTCATCGATGAGAGGAGTCAGATCCCCACCTATTAGTGTACCCTCCAGGGTGGCGAGATCCAACCACCTTACCGGAAGCATCTCATTCTCATTCCGAGGTGCCCCCCGGAGGTCGTATGCATAGTAAAGAGAAAATTGAGTAATCCTCAAAAAATTCGAACTCGAGATTTTGACGAATCTCCAAGGTTTATAATCTCCCTGGATTCGAAATACACATTTTTGGAAAATGTTCGTTTGCCTGTCTGTGACAAAGAAATGCTTCAAGCTTGACTTTAAAATTCGGTATACGTCCTTTAGACGAAATTTCCATATTTCTATCAAATTTTGAATGAAATCTCTTCAGAGGACACCAGTCTGTCTAGCTGTTTGAATATAAGTTAACATGATAATTATAATATAAAGAGAGCTAGATAGAAAAATTCGGTAAACCGATTTAACATCTATAGTGTAGATACCTGTCAAAGTTTGAGGCAAATCCATCAAAGGGCTAAGTATTGTCGCTCTATACTTTCAGACAGTTAACAAGATAATTCAAAAACGCAATGACTTAAATATTTCAAATTTTGTATGGGATTTTGGGACTACAAGTGCAGTTCTGTGTCAAATTTTTGTTTCAATAGGTTGATAAAAATGTGTCTAAAACACAAATTCGATTTTTGTATATTATTAACTCATGCCAGAGTTTAATCGCCAAATAACTCGCCAAGGATCACACCATAGATTCAGTAAAAATGCTAAATTTTGTATGGGATTTTGGGACTGCAAGTGCAGTTTTGTGTCAAATGTTTGTTTCAATAGGTTGATAAAAATGTGTCTAAAACACAAATTCGATTTTTGTATACTATTAACACATGCCAGAGTTTAATCGCCAAATAACTCGTAAAGGATCACATGATATATTCAGTAAAAATGCTAAATTCACGCCAACAATTCATATTTCATGCCAATTGTTTGCCAATGCCATGTAAGGTATTATAGTTGCATGACATGTTTATTAGAGAGTATGCGAGAAAGTTTTGGTGAGACCATGCACACTGGTTCTGTTGTTGTTGTTTCTTCTGGCATTTTCCACGTGCAAGCGTGCTGTTACGAATACAGCGATTTTAAGCCGGAAGGGGGCGTCTCTTGATTTTTTTAGTAATGCTAAGAGTACGACTTTGCTACTCACGCATCAGTCATTCGCTTGCACAACTCCTTTTTACAGAAAAATATTTACATATCTCACAGAATGAACAACGGAAGAACAACCATGCCCAAACCGGGACTCGAACCCGGGACGCCCGGATCATGGGGAAAACGCACTGTCCCTATGCCAGGACGCCTGCCCCACTAGTTCTTATAAGTAAATGCAAGAATGTGTTTATATTAAAGTTTTAACATAATGAAAGATGTTATCTAACATTTACCTATAAAGAAGTAAAACAATCGTCTGTTTCTTCATTCCCAAAATCATTGTGTCAAGAAAGAATTAGTTTGGGCCATAATCTATTAAACTATAACATTTATAACAATATGCTTTGTAAATTTTTAGTCCCATTAAATTTTACGTAAAATTCCCTGATGTATGGGTTAGGTACTATCAAACTCCTCCACCGTTTGCATTATCGAACAAGACAATCCAATCTCCCTAGAAATACCCCCTGTTTTTCACATCCTGTCTTTATAACTCATTTCTCCTTGACACCAAGGGCATTCTAGTCTTCAATCCGACTGACCACCAGTCAACTCCAAGCTCTAAAAGACTAGTCATGCATTGACGTGGCCGCTGGCTTAATGACCACCTCACTCGTTTCCCTCTGAGTGCGCAAGGGCCAGGTATTCCGTCTCGGTTAATGATTGACTTCCAGACCACAGATCGTTATGCCCATAAGAGGGCGATTAACATTTATAATGCATGCCTCCGAGACGTGGGCTTGTCAATCACCAAGACGCGCGGATGCGGTAATTCGATCCCGAATGCTCGTTATGAATTTCGAGTTGTTGATGGTAATGGTTGCAGTGGGAGATGGAATGCTGATTTAGATAATCACGCACTTCTAGAAGGGTATTTCGGCGGCGGCATTAAAAAGTAATTGCCCATTCAACGAAATTATTGGTGTTTGATGGCGTGGTATTAATTAGTACTGATAATTTGAAGTTGCCAATTACCTTCGTTAAACTGAAAATATGGTGTTTGTTTATGAATCATTAAGTGTTATGTTTGGAGTAGAATCTAAGGAAAATAGAATTAGCAATTAATTGAATATCCTTTGAAACACTGCTTAACAGAATAGTTAGTATTTAAGTATTTCTGCTCAGGGCACTGAATATCCTTTATTCCAGGCCTTTTTACAGGAAATAAATAGAAATAACGTCCTGGCAATGGGGCAGCGCTTCTTTCCCTGTGATCTGGGCGTCCCGGGTTTGAGCCCTGGTTCGGGCATGGTTGTTCTCTGCCCTGTGGATGAAAAGTGAGGTGTATGAAAGAGCCTCCCCCCCCCTGTAAAGAGGGGGCGTGCAAGCGAATGTGTGTGTCATCTTCATGTGAGCTAAAAGTCATATTTCTGACCACGGATGCCCAAAGGCCTTTATCCTCACAAGCTACTGAACACTCGGCTTACATCACTAACAGTTCGTCAGCGGGCTTGTAAAGTGTCATTAGTAACAACAAAATGTAATTAAACCTACAAAGTGTTAACTGATATGGTTGTCAGCAATATGTACTGGAGCTTACAAAATATCCATGTATACTTTATCCAACATTTCTTTTAATTTTTGACAACTACATTGGTGCAATTAATTCAACATTTATTTCACGATGACGGTGCGATTTTCATTTAAAAGTACTTGAAAAGACATTATTATAACTTATATACGAATACGAAATTAAAATAAATTTTCTTATTAGTAAACTACTAAAAATACTCACATTCGTTATTATCTTTGTCTCTAGGGAGAAGCCAAACTTCCGAGCCTTGGAAAAGAGAATTTTGGACAGCATAATTGGTCCCGGACGGTACGACAGCCGAATCCGGCCACTGGGCATGAACAATGCTACAAGTAAGTCGACCATCCCATTATATATAACGCAGAATTCTTCATATTCTCTTAAGAAATCTATCCATCTAAAATAAAAGATGTTCTAACGTCAACCTCAGCGGCACGAGGGGCCCATTTGCTCGAGCGTCGTTCCTTACAATTAGAATAAATCGCGAAAAATGGTGGTTTCCCTAAACGTTAGTGAAATTCCAACATTAATGTAAATTTTGCCATTAAGTCATGTTTACCTCAGTGCCTTATCCCTACAGAATGAACTGAGTTTACATTATATGTTATCATAACTCATATTATTGTTGGGATTATAAATTCTTGCGATTCTAGCGACAAGATGGAAGAATGCTTTTACGATCAAAACCTCATTTATATAAATGAAAAATGATAAATTTAAATTCAAAGAATAATTTCATGTCAGTTTTTTGATAGTATAGCTCATATCTCTAATAGTTCTAATACGAATTTTATCATATCTGTTCTCCCCAATTCAATAATTTTTAAAAAGCAAAGAGTTTGTAAGCGCGTACGTTTAAATAACCGATATATTTGTGTAATTCGTTTTAAATGGTTCCGATATAATTTAGTAACACTGCCTTTAAAAATGATGTAAGGTAAAAAAAATTTTTATTGATCAATTTAAAAGAAAAAAAATGACACCTGTTGTCACAAATTTCAAGTTATCATGTCAGACTTATTACCATTTTTATTTTGCAATAAAAATGTTGGTTGGTTGGATTTTTAAACCAAAGTTGGTCTCATTAAATGCCCGTTTGAATTGCCTTATCCTAAATATTTTGAAAAAGTAGTTGATCTTTATACTATAATATTTCGACAAACTTATTTTTATTGATGAAATTAAAATAAAATATTTTAATTTAGAATCTAAATCAAGAGTCTTGGAATTTAAAGTTTTTTTTTATATTTAATATTTTTGATGACCGCTGTTCTTATAGTCGGTGAACATGGTCTTTATATTTGACCAATTCCCAATTCTAAAACATCAATGATCTCGCATGTCAATAATTTGCATTTAAATTGAGCTCTAGTTTGAAACAAAATGAGCAGAATTTATTCTTAAAATCTTGTTATTTGTAGTGAAAGTGAAGAAAGATAAAATTCATTGACAGATAAACAATCTCTCTTAAATATTAAAACCATACCGAAAGGATTATTATTCAAAACGCACGGAAAGAAAAAAAAACCTTCTCCCACACAGGAAACTTCTAGAATGTGTTTTTGAAAATTTATCTGAAAGTCAAAAAGTTCTCGCTTCCTCTAAAATTTATGTCAATAGTGATCTGCCTTGTTAACAGACTCATCGTCGATGACGAAATGCACCTCCTTATTAGGGCTTTGATCCTGACCTGCTTGTAACGGGAGACTTTTGAAAGATAACAATTATCATTTCATTATTTACAGAGATCCTATGAATTAGCAAACATTTATTTTATTTTCGTGGTGGGGTTGGACCAATCTTTTTGATTTTCCAGTGTTTATTCGGTGTTAAAATTAGTCTATATTTCGACAGAAATTAATTAATATTTATCTATATCTTGATTTCTGCATTAGCTTATTAATCTGCATCATGAATTCTGCAGTCATCATCTGTTTATAAATCAATTTTCAGTAACGAATAATACTTCAGGGCCTGGCCGGATAACCTGGTTGGTAGGGCGTTAAATTCGCATTCCTTGGGTGGTGAGTTCGAACTCGCCAGCCGAAGACTCTCTTAGTGTGGTGATGGCTGGCGCACGTATAAATCTGTCGTGGTCACAAAGTCTTCCATGTCGAGAGTAATACCACTGTTGGCACTGGATCGGAGGTGATCGTTCTCTGGTTCAGGTCTAAATTACGATCTGTGGTTGAATGAATGAATTGCATAAATGAAGTCCGCCCCGTACAAAGGGTTGTGACGCGTGAGTAGCTAAATCGTACTCTTGACCCTAGATGGCGCTTCTGAAAAAACAAGGGACATAAAAATTTCGGCTTAAATTTACTAACTTAGTCAGCGGGCTGGTCTATGACAAGTGCCATCAGAAACAACAACATGAGAGCCGAATTGCTTTTGCAAGCTCCAATAAACCATAAAAAACAATAAATTCAGAAAATAAAAAGAATTGATGACAAAAAACTGTGTACAGGCACATTTACTTTTCGAATTTAATATCCATAAAGATTCAGGCATCTATCATACCGATGAAGAAGATTTCCTATTCCCTCTTCGAGGAATGCTACCACCAAGGATGCGAAATTACTTTTAAGAAAATAAAAAGAATTGATGACAAAAAATTGTGTACAGGCACATTTACTTTTCGAATTTAATATCCATAAAGATTCAGGAATCTGTCATATCGATGGAGAAGATTTCCTATTCACTCTTCGAGGAATGCTACCACCTAGGATGCGAAATTACTTTTAGCCTTCCTTTAAATTTAGTCAGGAAACTCTTTCACAGTTTTATGGAAAAAAATGGATGCACGTATGTCTAAACAATCACTCTTCAAATTCGGGCATCTGCATCCCTGTAGGCTAGTTTGTTGTACAGAATTCCATCGTCCTATGTTTCTTCAGAGCTGAAATCCTTGAACACTATCTTCTCTCCCCCCCCCCGTCCCTCATGGAGAATTCGAATCACAACCGAATGATTTTCACCTTTTCTCTGAATGCAAGAATTGGTTGGTGTCCAAAATAATTCTGGCAAAATGAGGGGATAATATGGAACATTAAGACTCGTACCATCTTATCGACGGCAATGTTTTTCGAAGAAGGAAACAGAACCCTTATCCACTGATATGACAAATACTGTCAGCAAATGCTTCAGGAAATGCAGAAGTCTTCAGGGAAATGCAGAATTTTTTTAAAAAATTATTACACATACTTTTTGATCGTCAATTTATTTTAATTTCTACTGTTTCTTTGTTGTAAAGTCCATTGTAACTTGAAAAAAAAATCTACCCTGATATTTTGTAATCATATTTGCTCGAGTCACGTTTTTATTATTATTTTAAAGCTTTTATATTATTTTCCCTCGATGCTTTTGAAAATAGCATATTGACAGAGAAAATCATTTTGTGTAAATGTTGAGAATATTAATACCATGTAAATGAAAAAAGTGATTATTGATATAAAAAAATGCATAAATCTTCAGGGAATCAAAAAAAATAAGGAAAAAAAAATCCTCGCACACACTTTTTTAGAAAACAACTTATTTTAATTTTTCTTTTTTCTTTTTTATAGAATCCATTGTAACTATCAAAAAAAATCTGTCCTCTTATTTTACAATCAAATTTGTACGATCCACGTCTTTATTATTTTACAGAGCTTTTATTTTTTTTCCCTTGATGTTTTTGAAAAATATCATATTAACTTAGAAAATCATTTGGTCCAAATGTTGAGGATATTAGCGTCATGAAAATGAAAAAATGTTGGCTTAATGTTAGAAGAAGAGGAAGATATGCCAGCTCTGCCGCAGAGAATTGATTTCATTCAATGAATTTTAGGAAACATTTTGTATCTATGAAGAAATATAAAATGACGTGAGCATGTGTTGATGAGGCTTAAAGTTTTCAGAATTAATAAAGGTATTTATTATACCAAATATGTATGTAGAATCTGAGTCACAGCATGTTTGGATCAAGTTTCATGTGGAGTTAAAAGTGATCGTTCTTTTATTTATCAAGAAGCTTAATAAGGAGATGGAAGAAATGGAATGGAGGCCAATTCGAACATTTAGGTTCTAATCTGAAATTAAAATATGAACGGAGAAATAAAGAACACCGAAGACAGATACTGCAGGAAGTCTTTGAACGATCAAATGCTTAGAAAAAGAAAAATCTGATTGACGTCAGACGATTATGTGACTGAATCTCGTAATGTTTACTGATTTATTAGCATTTTGGTAAAGATTTGGGCCATTGAAAATTAGAATCAGTAGTTTAACTCAAAAAAATTTCTGATTTAAATATTATTATATTAAGTATTATTTTATTAAATATTCTAATATAAATAACACTTTGATGAAAAAAAAGATACGACATTTGTATTTTACCATCGATAAAGATCCAACACTGAGTATATTTATAATTGAATATGCTTACTTTATTAAATAATATTATTAAATCTATGTCAAAATTTTCCACATTTTTTACTCTTTAATATATATTTAGCAATAACCATAGTTAGCATAACCGCGTCGATTAAAACTTGTCTTAAATACTTTTTAAAGTTTGATCTTGATATACTAATTTAAATTCAATTAGATTAAAGTCCCATTTTTTTTTTCATTTTAGAATAAACCTAGTAATTTTGACTCGTGGTCATATGACGATGACGACGACGATACCTAAACTGTTCTCGACCCCCTCGGAAAATACCTATAATATAAAAACCAGTTCTATTTATTCTGAGAAATTTAGGAATTATCAATTAACGATCTAGATTCGAAACCTGATTCGACTTGAGATCATGCATACATACTTGCTGCATATTACACCAGATGTCGTGAGTCTAATGCCCTTTCATTGGTGTAGTGCGAAAACTTGGACCGAGGAATACCAACTCAGATCACGTCCTTGTCATCTGATCAGATTTCAAATTTCGAGCTGTGTTCCAAAACAGCTCTAGAGTTGCTTTTAAATGGCTAACTAAGCCTAATAAAATGGCTACCATTAATATATCGGAAACTAAACTGAGCAAACTCTGGATTGTCTGATACAATCAGATTGGTCAAAACTTTAATACCTAAGCTTTTTGAAGTTGCAATACTTCTTCTTTATATACTTCATAAGTAAAAGAAATAATTTTTAAATCCATTTCAATATACATTGATTCATTTAATTCGAATAAAATATTTTGATCGATTGGAAACCCAAGCAGTACTCATTTTACCTGAACAACTGAATGAGACGAGACGTTTTGAGTTATGGATGTTTAATTAAACCGATGAAAGCTGCAGCTGGCGATCTTGTAGAACATGTTGTCTTACGGATCTGATTAACGATGCGATCATGCGTCCAGGAATCTTCAGCATTGATAAATGCATCAATTACCACACGAAGTAGTGTCCCATTTTCTGAACATATCTCAGACTGGTTCTTTCGGTTATCAGGGATTCTAGGATGTTTATATCTAAAAGGACCTTTAAATTATGTATGAAAAGCACACGCCTTATCATTAAAAAATAATATTAATATTATGTATTTTCGACTAACTCATTATTTAGTCTTACCAATAATTTTCAGATTTTATTTCCTTCAAACTTTCCGATAACTTTTTTTGAATTTTCTAGAATGCGAAATATATAAAACGATAGCACTGTGTTTGCCAGAACTTTGAACTCGAGATTTTGACGAATCTTTAAGATTTAGACTACCCTCAGTCACTTAAACATATTTTAGGAATTATATTTGTCTGTCTGTAAAACAAATTTTCTATTTAATCCGTCA
This sequence comes from Argiope bruennichi, assembly GCF_947563725.1. Classification (NCBI taxonomy): domain Eukaryota; kingdom Metazoa; phylum Arthropoda; class Arachnida; order Araneae; family Araneidae; genus Argiope; species Argiope bruennichi. The sequence continues at coordinate 35,736,699 of NC_079157.1, forward strand.
AAAGGTTGTCCGCCTATCGGTATGTATATTTGAAATACATACAAACGCGACAACTCAAAAACGTAATGACTTATATAACTGATATTTGGTGTGAGATTTTGTTACTTAAATTGTAATTTTGTAATTGTAATTGTAAAACAATTGAGGAATGAACGCATTCTCTGTTTTCTCCAAGCTTTAAAGTGTTTTTTTAATCATGTGAGAACATGATGTTGTTTAGGTTTTGAAGCCTTAAAAGGCACTGGCAGAAAATTGACGATTTATCGCTTTTAAGGCATCCATTTTTCGCTTCTAGCGTTAATATAGAATGATAAAGAAGTGTTCCTATTTGGCGACTTATCGCCAACAAAAAGTTACAACTTGGCATGAATGTCCGACACGTACCCGATTCTCTTGCCTGGCCAATAAAGAGCAGGATGTTAAGAAATTACAGAGCGAAGAAGCACGGAGAAGAAAATGGAAATGAACGCGAAACACCGAGAGAAGGTATCAAAAGTTATTTATTTATTTATTTAATTTAAAATTTTTCTGATCGGCAAAAAAATATTTTGGAGCTTGAATGATTTTGAGATGGAAAGAGAGCATCGTTTTCTAAATATCGACGCATACGTAATCTAATAGGCTTGTGATTCTAGCCCCGAGTAAAAAATTTTAGAACTCGAGCGATTATGAGGTGGTCAAATAACATTGATATGCAAAATATTGATGATTGCATAATATGAGACATATGAGGAGAACATGATGATTTTCTGTTGTACTGATATCAGGTGACATAAAAAAATAATGTTCTCACATAATAACTTGAAATTTGCAATAGCAGATTTTTTTTGGGGGAGGGGGGGACATGAAGGCTAGAACACCTAGATCAAAGAGTGAGAGGGAAAATTCTGGCTAAACACTCGAGTTAATTTGATGTCTTGTCTTAATTCCATATGAATCATTCTTTTAGATTTGCATTGCCTTGTAAGCAATAATCTAAATTACATTAACACTTATTAGAACCTACTTTACATGTGGTTAATTTAATCTTTGAAAGACTGAATTTCTTCAACAAACTTTGGAATTTTCCTATGAATTCATTTCGAAATAGATGAAACTGTAATCAAATAATCCACATTTCATTAGTTATCAGTAAGACCTTTAATTCATTGGTTTGGACTTTTCAATGAATTTTGGATTACGTTTCATCATAATTCACTTTGTACACCTTGAGGCGCTTTAACTAAATCTTCGGGATTTAACAAGATTAAACATACTTAATTTTCTGTTCAGATGGAAGACTCGAAGGAGTTGATTAATTTCCGAAAATTATGTCTTATTTCGGCTCATACCAAATACATTCAAACAGAATATTAAATTACGAGAGAGAAATTCTCATCAATATGTAATTCTCTTTGTTTCATTCCTGCAGATAGATATCCTCACATAATAAAATTTTCTTAATCTTTATTTTATTGATATTATTCTTTGTCTGTGAATATAAACTTGTATTTCGAAACCTATTTAAATTCCAATAAAATTATTATAAAAGAAATTAAATATTATAGAGGTATACGACTATGATTAAAATAAATGTTTTAGAAAAAATATTAAAATGCATCCGCATTTTTGAATTTTTGGATAAAACCTATTGAAAAACGGATATGAAACAAAAAAACTACATCAGATAACATCCAAATATGCTTATAAAATATGTAAAATATTTTGCTTCGATAGACAAGAGGTATAAGTAAAAATATTTTCTAAATTAGAAGTTTATTGAATGATTTATTCAAAATCTCGCTAACAAGAAAAAATATCTATTACTTCGTAATTGAATAAAGAAATAATCAGAATTTCTATCCACTATTAAAATACTGAAACTCAATTGATAAATAATATGAAATGTTTAGCTTCTTCAGCATTACAAAGCTTTAAAATAAATATAAAATATTTTTTAATAAACACATTTTTTTAAATTTATTTTTATTTTTTTATCATGTGAGAACATGATGTTGTTTTGGTTAGAGGGTTTTCGGAGCTCGAAATCGCGTAGGCAATGAATAAAGCATAAATGGCAATTTTCATCCTCATCTTTTAATCGCATATAATTTTTTTTACCTGCTTTTACCAGCATTGCATTATTATTATGTATTCTTCTTTGAAAGCAGATGCGTTTTTAAAAGGTTGACCTGCTTTTACCAGTATTGCTTTATTATTACGTATGTTTCTTTCACAGCGGATGCGTTTTTAAAAGGTTGACGTAGAACTATGACATCATAACTGTTATTTCATCTCAAAATCGGTCGAGCAGCAAACCTTTGTTTGCCAGCTAGAAAAATTGAAAATGAAAGTTAAAAAAATTATCATTATATATATAGAGAGAGGGGGGGAGAGAGAGACCGATAGAGAAGTCTCGTGATTGTTTCAAACCGGTTTAAACTGGTTAATGACAAATTAATTAAGACAAATAATGATTTAAAAAATAATAAATGTTCTCACATGATAGATTGAAATTTGCGATCGAAGATTTCATTTTAATTTTTTAATGTTATTTTTTATTTAATTATTTTTGCACTTTAGGAATTACACAACATTTTGAAAATTTCTTTTTACCAAATTTGAACAAAAATTATGCGTTATATTTCAATTTAGAAAGCTTTTTGTAAGAAAACATTATCAAGATTTAGAATTTTAGAAAACAGCACTTAGATAGAATAGAGAATTAGAAGAAGATGCTTAGATAGAATTAGAATTGGGATAGAAATAAAAAATGCACTTACATAGAATTAGAATTGGGATGGAAATAAAAGAAATGCACTTAGATAGAATTAGAAATAAATAGCAGCAAAGCGAAAACTAAGCAAATATAAAAATTGGTGTATCTCCCTCCCCCCAAAGAATGAATATTGTTACAAAATTCAAAGAAAAGAAAACTGTTTAAAAGTTATAAATATTGTTTAAACATTCATTCGACATTTCGCCAAAGGCATGAGTTTCAATTTCGATTCTAAAGAAAAGTTTGGTGTTCTGATGGATTTCTGCTCATAAATATGCTCTTTGGATCCTAATTCTGCTTTAGAAGAGTAAGAAAAATAAATTGATGTATTTTGAGATAAGACAATAGAAAATATGTCAGTCAAAAAGATTAATAAGAAAGTAAAGTTTAGATGTGCCATAGAAAAGAAGGTGAAAGTTTTCCATTTTTCTCTCACAAATTATTAATGAAAACTTTGTAAGCCTTTAGGTCAATCAGATGTCTTTGGAAAAGATCCAGAAGAACATTTGTAGTGATTTTAATATAAAATTTTAGTGCAGTAAAATGGCAAATGATTTAGGAGACTAAAATTATACTGCATTGGAAAAATACGTATTTAGTATTAAATTTCATCACAAGATGGCACAGTAACAGAATAAACCAGAAATTCAAAATATAAAGGATAGCAGAAGATTTTATTTATTTATACACTTTTATATATGCATATCTTGTTGGTCTACAATATGCCAGTAGTGTACAACCAGTTTATAAACGGCTGAGTGCGACATATAACTAGGAATGAGGGAGACGTGATGGCCGATGATGACTTTCATCTCTGCTACATTATTTACACAGTAAATAAAAAGGATCTTTGAGAACCAGAAATCACAAAGATTACAAATCAGATGTGATGACCTTGCCTATCTAGTTAGTGGTAAAATACGTGAAGTGGCCTTTCTTTTGGAAGTAAACTCTGATCGCCTTCATTATATGTCTCCCTGTCGGCGTCCTGACATAGGGGTAGCGTATCTTCCCCGTGGTCAGGGAGTCCCGCGTTCGGTTTGGGCATGGTTCTTCCTGTTCTATCTGTGACATGTGTGAATGTGCCCTCCTATAAAAAGGGGTTGTGCAAGCGAATGAGTGATGCGTGAGTAGTCAAGTCGTACTCTTGGCCCAAGATGGCTCTACGATAAAAAAAAAGAAGCGCTCCCCCTTTGGCTTAACTCGGCTGCCTTTGAACAGCGGGCTTGTCCGTGGCAAGTGCCCTAAGAAACAACAACAATATGTCTTCCTTTATAAACAGCTGTTCTGTCTTGCATAAGCATTGCTGTGATCAAACAATCTATTTGCCTTAATTTCTGGACAACAAGGTCTTCCATGAATCATTGGTATTGTCTAAATGAGACAGAAAATCTACTCTCTGTGACTTTTTCATTGAATTAGGGACTAAAAATGAAATTCGTCGTAATTCCACACTATGTCATGTTATTGAGATGTAGCGGCTAGCTTATCTCTACCTTTTGATGATGCAATCCCAAATGTGGCAAATCTTTGTGTACACAGGACCATCTCAGCCTCGTTTGCCCATAAATATGAAGCGGTTAGTTCTCATCCTTTTGCCTTCTCACCGGAATAGGCAAGGAAAAATCAAGACTGCGAAACGATCTTGCTATTTCACATTTTTCATGATGCGTATTTTGTAAAGAAAAAAAATTTAAGCTTTTGCATAAAATCGTGTGCAAGGCAGACCACTGACCTTCACTTCATTCATTTTACTATGAATAAGAGAAGGCGCTTACCATTTGAAAGACTTGCAGTAGGCTTCAGTTGTTGCAATTGCAACCTCCGCCATAACCGTCTATTTTCTATCTTTTGAATAAAGCATCCATGATTTTTTTAAATAGTAAAATTTAATTAAAAATGGAATTGTTACCTCTTTGACCTCAAAGTACATTATTAACTCGAAATTGTGAAAAATATCATTAATTTAAAGGATAGTTCTAATTGTAGAATTGTACTATTTTAGAACCAAACATGCAATTAGTGTAATCTTGGTTCACTTCTCAAGGACTTTGTTACTACTATGGATAAGACTGCATTCTTTAATCGAGAAATATAATTCTATTCATATAGTAAGTGATAAAGTTAAAAAATTATGTTTAATGAGTAAGACAAGAAAAAAAACTCTAACATTTGTCGAGGTACTTTTCATATTCTGATGGGCTGTTAAAATTAATTTTGGCAATATTTATATTTGAGAGCTGACTTACAGAAGATCTGAAAAAAGAGGCTTTACATTCAGCATTGGGAATTACTTTGTACAATATTGAAATTAGTGAATATTGTATAACTATATTGTACAATATTATTTGGGAATTATAATTTTGATATTATTATTTCAATATTGAATACAATTCTTTGTGCAATATTGAATTATACTGTACAATATTGATGCCAAATATTGGTGAAAATAACTAATATTTTTCATATTGCAATATTTTTTTGATTTTATAATATGATATAAAATAATGTATTACTTGGAAGAGCAAGGAAAGACAGCAAGGATTACTACACTGAAAGCAAGGCTGCATTATACTGAAAGCAAAGTCTTGCAAGAGATACAAGAAAGGAATAATCATTTACTGGAAATCAGTATCAGCTTATAAATTGAAAATATAAATGATATTTTAATGATTTCTTCTGCGAAATGTGTTACTGCTTGATCCATTTATCTCTGATAAAAGCAATAAGGGTTAATATTAAAAGCTAATTTCCTATTTCCGTGTACCTGTCCTAATTATCTGTTCGTTGTAAGAAATGAATTAATACAGAGATTTTCTATCACGTTTTTGCTTGGAAAAGTATCATTTGGAATATCTGTTCCTTTTTATTTCCTGATGCATTCCCCCAAATGTTGATGAACTCTTGGCACTTCTGTAAGGGTCATCGAATGTCCATGGGAAAAATTTCCCCGGTAAGGGTCTCTGCAGATCTTTGGGGAATATGTCGATATTCCCCGGTGATCATGATGAATTGGGGGATTGTGATCGGTTCCCGGAGCAACGTCGGGCATTACCGAGTTCGCATTGATTGTCTACACAGAAGAAACACCCCCAGGCGCCTCAGAATCTTCATTCACTTTCTTACGCCACCACCCTTCCATCATCCTTTCACATGTGCTCTTTCCGAAAAGGGATCCTTTTGAAATCAACGCAAAATAAATACGTGACTGTCTTATAGTATCCCCACCCTCTATTTTCCAAGAAAGAAGGGGGGAGACGATGTTTCTCAGAGGCTGTTATTACTTTTTTATTTGTGAGAATTATTTGTTTTTATTGTCCGAACCTTGGTGTTCGTGTCCAGTATCGAGTACTCGCTGTACATTTATTTTGGAAGCTCTATTTGTTTGTGACGATAGTGTTTCAGTTCGCTTGTTTGCTCTGCCTGTTTGTGTTCTTTCAGAGACAGGGTACGTTCGGGTTAAAACCCGAGAGCAAAAGCGAAGCCCTGTAATTCTGTTCTTAAGGAAAAGCATCGTTTGCGATTAGAGGAATGACAGGCTTTAACTTAGGAAAACTCGTCTGAAAAGTTGAAACTTTTTCCTGTTATTACATGCAATTAAACTATTTTTAAACCTTATTTTATGTTGTTTCTATATCAGGGAAAATACTAAGATTTATTTTTAGCTCGTAAAGGATGGTATTTGAACGGGAAAATAAAACATATGTCATTTGTGGAAAAGTTTGAAGATGCCTTTTTCAAACTAGTTAACAGGAATATCATATTTTTAGTAGATAAAATTGATGATTTAATTTTAAATAATTCACTGGTAGAATAATTTGCTTATAAAATAATTGATGCTTAAATGCGTTTTAAAATATAATTTTTCTCCTCATATTTTTTTATATTTCAAAATATTATGTATCCTTTCTCCAAAATATATTTTTAAAAATACCAATTTTTGTCTTCAAAGAATTAACACATTACTTGAAATTAAGATTTGCAAACAATTTATACTAATTTCATATATCTATTAAAAAAATCATCATAAAGAGATATTAAATTTACTATAGATTCTGTATATCTATAATTTTAACCATTGATATTTATACAATAACTTGTAAGCTACACTTATTCAAATAATGCCATATTAAGAAAAAAATATTTTATGAATAGATAAATAATGATTTAGTTTGTACTAATTTCATTCATTTTTTTAAAGGGGAAAAAATAAAATTTTTTTTTTGTAACAATAGATTTATTTCAACAAAGAATTCTTTTAGCTGGATTTTCTACATAAAAACAATTCCTCATACATTTACAAGAGAATAATGTAGCCCATTATTTCTTAGTCTTAAAGAAATTCAAACAATATAAATCCTTTATTTTGTATCATCCTCCCTGTCCTGAAAGAAGTGTTTACTTTAATTATAAGAATCATTTAAGGTTTTAGTGATTAGTGGAATTAAGGATTTAGTGAAACACTTTCATTCTAGATTGTTTAAATAGACTAGAATGACACCAGAGCTGCGGCAAATAGATAAAAAGACTCAATCAAGGAACTTTTAATAATCATTTATTTAAATATTTTAATCAACCTATTGTTTTTAAGCTAGCAGCAATCTAAAATGTGAAGAATAAGTATATGATTCTTATTAAAACAACTTAATCTGTATTTTAAGTTATAAAAAATTCTTCGAAAGTTAAACACTGGCTTTTGTAAAAGGAAGTAGATACTATATTCTAAATTAGGAAATTAAAAAGCTCATGGCATCAATACCATAAAATTCTGACATGCAATTTAAAACCCCTCTTAATTACATTTTACTTCGAAGAAAAATTTAATGAAAGCTTTAGCTTAGCTTTTCGATTAAATTGACAAATGTATCTACGTAGTTCCATATATTAAATGGATATCTGGCATTCCAACGATAGCATGCAATTCTATCCAATTTTCATATCATTAATAGAACTCTCCCCTTCACTGTAATACATATACGCATCATGGTTAATATACAGTTAGCTGGATAAGGAACCTATGTCTTTGACAACAGGATGTTTGGATCCTAACTCGGCTATATGTAACATTGATTAGAATTTCGAGTACAACGTCATGCAACTCTTTTTGTTAACATACATCATCTCATATATATATATATATATATATATATATATATATATATATATATATATATATATATATATATTATTACGGAATTTCCGGGTTCGTTTGGATAGTGGGAGTTATATGGTGTGGAGAACGCTCAATCAGCAGGCGGCAGTAGAAAATAAAACAACCACGTTTATTTACACGAAGACACACAGGACAGAACAAAGACGACAACTATATACAGCACAAAAGACGATTACCTTCAGCCGAGACGTGCAGCATACAACAAGTCTCTACTGTAGACAGTAGCGCACAGCTTAGTTCAGCATTAGCTTCACTCCGTCGCTGCTCCGCTTTTCTCTGAAAGGCCAGTTCTTTATCGTCGATCCCGACTACGACGACTCCACTGGTCCACGACCAATCTTCTCTGTCGCTACTCAATTCACCACTGGTTCACAACTACTCGACAGCGGCAGGACTGCTTCCTTTTATAGGCATCAGGAGGCGGGGCTAGAAGCCTCTCAACCAATCAGGAACGTTCGAGGCGTAACTCGTTTCCTACTGGACGGATCGGGAAAATTCTCGATGTTTCAGGTATAATCAATTTTGGCGCCAAATTCTCCAAATGGGCGCCAAGTTTTTTGCCAAGCTCTGGGACCTCCTATGGAACCAATTATGCTGGGAAGCCGCATCACAGATTCGTAACATATATATATATATATATATATATATATATATATATATATATATATATATATATATATATATATATATATATATATATATATATATATATATATATATATATATATATATATATATATATATATATATATATATATATATATATATATATGGTGGTTTTGGATTTGTTAGTTTATGAAGAAAGAGTCCTTTAAAAGTATAAAATATTTATTGCAGAAAATGCAGGACTTTACACGAACCAAATATTACAATTGTGCACTTGAGTACAGCGTAATTCAACAGTAACTGATAGCAAAATAACAGATTTCAAAAAGTCTCAGACGAACAAATCACAAGCGAAAATGCTCTCAGTGAACTCGTCTCTCTCCACTTCCCCAATGCCATGTCCTGTTTATACCTTGCCTTTGCGGGATATGACGTAAGCATTATTCCACTGATTTCCATAAAAATCCCGCAACTTCTGAAATATCAGTGCTAGAGCTCAATTCTCGAACTTTCGATGGAATGGAATGTCGCAGTTCTAATGAAATGTCGCAGATATCGCGAAAAATCTCGCCAAGTCGCAATCTCGCCGTCTCGCAAAGTTGTCTAATTAGTCTCCACGTGGCAACCCTGCAAATGGAAAAATCGAATATATATATATATATATATATATATATATATATATATATATATATATATATATACAAAAGTATTAGAATCAAGTTAATAGGAAAAACAAAAACCAAATAAAAATTAAACCAAAAAAATTATTAAAAAATATTAAAAAAGAATCCGGCCTGAAGACTTTTTCAAGGGTCACCCTCAGGCAGGGATTCAAATAAAGGGATTTTTACTGTGAGGACATACAGACATTAAGTCTAATAATGATTCCTCGTGACCCGAAAATCCCCCGAAATTATGCTCAAGAGATATACCATTTTAACAGAAAGGAAATATAAAATAACAAATTAGAAAAAAACCATAATGTAAAAATACAATAAAAACAATAACAATAAAAACAAAAACAGCATTACAATTAAAATTAAAATTAAAAACGAAAAGGCCAAGACACACCATCCAACAGTGAACGAAACTTTAAACAATCGATTGTGATTTCCTGTTTTTGAAAGTTAACGGTAAATTATGTAAACAGAGGTAGGCACCCAGCGCCATCTATTGAGCGATCCAATATGCAAGTAAATTTCTATTTTTATTTAAGCCAAAAGATTAATCCCAAACCATACCTTGTTTAATTAAAAAATTGACATTACAGTAATTTCTAGGAAAATCATTTTTAATTAAATTTTTAAGGAGGATATTTGATGCTTCAATATAAGAATTTTTATTATTGCAAACCCTTTTGATCCTGTTAACTTGTGAGAAAATAAGATTTTTGAAAATTTTAGAGTTTAGATTGGAATGGTAGTTACATAGTTTTGTTATTTTAAAGTTGAAATCATCCCTTTTATCGTATATACCAACTATTGTTTTATCATTAGCAATTTCGATTTTTAAATCTAGAAAGGTAGCCTCAAGTTGATTTATATTTGTATCTTTTAGAATTAAATCTTTTGGATAGCAATTAGTAATAATATTAGTATTGTCGAAGTTAATCAAAAGTAGGTCATCAATATATCTCCACCCGTTTATTAAATTATATTTAATTATTTTTTTCTCATAGTAATGCAGGAAAATATTAGCTAAAGCACTTGAGAAAGCTGTCCCCATTGGAATGCCCTTGACTTGTTTATAAAAATTAATACCATTAAACACGTAATTTTCAGCAATATTAAAATTACATAACTCAAGCCAGTTATTTTTAGGAATGATATTTTCATTTAAATATTCGTCATATATAAAAGTGCAGACCTTTATTAATTTTTCATGAGGTAGATTAGTGTATAAATTTTCGAAATCAAAAGTATTAAGTTTATTAATGTTGTTATCTTTAAGAAAATCCAATACTTCTTTGTTACTAGAAATAATAAAGTTGTCTTCATTTTTTATTTTGTCCAGGATAATTTTTAAGTATTTAAAGAAATGTTTACCCGTATAGTAATTATAACTACCAGTGCTACAGGTTACGAATCTGAATTTTAATGGATTTTTATGAAATTTAACTGTTGGGAATAAATAAGGATAGTTAAGAGAGCAAGTCTTAGTTTTGGTTTTTTTTGCGAAAGCTAGCATTCTTTTATCTAATTCCTTTTTCCCGGTGTTCTTTAACATTCATTTTAGTTTCGTTTTCAAACTTTTTCTTACTTTAGATTGGTTACTATATATATATATATATATATATATATATATATATATATATATATATATATATATATATATTTAGAGATATTTTGATGTGAACTCTTCAGTCTAAATTCACTTTTGAAGCACCCTTTACTCGTTTGTTGAGCTATTTCTATATCAAAAGCATATACCTAAACTTGATCACCAGTAATAATGCGTTTTAGAAAAAATATAGTTCTGGGAAAGGGTCACGAGCATATTTATATTAAAAAAATTCACAGTTCTTGGGACAGATCGAGAGGTAACTCGTCACAATCCTATATGATCTTTTAAAACTGCTTGACTGAAATCAGATAGTATAGGAACTTATTTAATGATGTCACTTTTTGTCAAACGACGTTCAAAGACTATTTTTCTGCGCTTATTGATTTCTTGGGCATTAATCTAAGTGGATGGTCGCACATCATCTAAGACAGATTCTTTACTGACTTTACATTTTTTATACCATTCAAATACTGCTTGCTGTTTATTTTTATAAACAACTGTCACTAAAAAATTTTTGTATATTTCAAATACTTACATATAAAGTGAGTAAATATGTAATTGCAAAAACAAAATATAACGTTTATTTTGTTCTCCACTACAACATTACAAAGAATAAAAATTCTTATCTAACTAGAAATAAATTTATTTTCATGTTTGTTGCCAGATGTTTATTAAAACTGTAAAAATAATTAAATAAATAGTTTCAGACAGTATCTGATAATGATGTATTTTAAATGAAGTATTCCAGATACTTTTCTGATCACAGAGGAATATTACTTATGTCCGCGATCTGGTTTCATAAAGCAAATCACACGCATTTACAACAAAATTTACGTAATCTATTTGATGGTGTTAATTATTCCCTTGATATAAACATTACTTATTATCTATTATCATCAAAAATTTGAAAATTCGATTCGAAAATTATCACAAACCATTATTAAAATAACAAAATCAATCCTCAAAGTTCTCTCGGTTAGTTTTTGAATGTAATATTAATTAAAAGATACTGAAAGTTATTACTAATAATGTCCGCCCGCGTCTTAACATAGGGTTAGCGCATCTTCCCCGTGATCCGGTCGTCCTGGTTCAAGCATGGTAGTTCTTTATCTGTATTCTATCTGTGAGGTGTGTGAATGTCCCCCCCCCACCGTAAAAAGCGGTTGTGCAAGTGAATGGGACGCATGAAGTAGCTAAGTCGTACTCTTGACCCTAGATGGCGCTACTGAAAAAACAAGAGACTCGCACTCGGCTTAAATCGCTAATAGATAACTGTAATTGGGCTTGTAAAGTGCCTTAATTCACATCAACAACCAAAACGTCTAACTTTTACATAAAGCGTAATGTATAAAAGGGACAAATGATTAAAATTTTCATGGAAAAAAGTGAGATTAAAGTTATTATTACTTGAAAGAATTAACTTTCATCTCCATATCAATTGCCTACTTAAGCAAATTAAAACGAAATGTAATAACCTAAATTTTTTAATTATTCTTTTACAAAAGTATGACTTCAATCGACATCATAATAATCCTATTATATTTAAATATTAAGTTGTCATACATTCATTTAAATCATCATAAAAGATAAAGAAAAATTATTGACGAAAACACAGTCAGTCTTAATAAGCCATCAGTTATCTAATTGGATTACACGTAATTATTGTTTGTTTTGTCATTGTACACAAACATATATATGCTCACAGAATGACACATTGTCGTCGTTTTATTTCTTGATACGTTTCATTACTATTTATTTTAATTCATTCGATTTTGAAAGAAAGGTATTTCACAAATATTGACTTACTTTCAGGTAAGCGAAAGAGAAAAAAAAGAAATTAAGTTTGAAGGAAATTAAATTGAAAAGATTATTAATCCCAGAATTTAAAAAAATAATTAAAGTAGAAGCTTACATAAAAAATTGTCACTTGTTAGTCCAGCTGACATAAAAAAAATGTCACTTGTTACTCCCGCAAATTCCTGCAGCAGCGAATAAATAATTTCAGAAGCAGTGACAGAGAGCTGTCAGTTGCAGGACATCAGAGAAAAAATCGTTTATTTAAGCATCTGCAATATAACGTCAAAGACATGAATCTTTTGTTACCCCCATTCTTTTATTATTTTATTTTTGAATAGAATTATTTAAAAGATTGACCCTTAACTGGGGAGGGGAAATTTTAGGACTTAAATGGGGAGGTGCGGTCTACGAGAACGCATTTCATTTACACTCAAATTAAATTTTCTAATGAACAAATTTTGACTTTTGATAATCGTGCGGGTTCTCCGAGCCCCATATTCTACAGTTATGTTTATTCACTTTTTCTGACACATGAAAAGTGGATTCGTCACTGAAGAACCATTTCCGAAGGTAATTTTCATCATCCTCAATTCGAGTCAAAATTTGTTCAGAGAATTTACGAATACATAATCGCCTTCAGCTGAATGCCTACAAAGTGAAAATTGTGCAAGCTTTACACTTTAATATCATTAATAAAATTCTTTGAGTTGTAATTTACGAATACGTAATCGGTTTTTGCGTAATATTTTTTATTCGAAAGTTATGAGGTGCGGAAACCCCGACAATAATTAATGAACACCTTGTATAATGTGTAATCATACATGAGATTTTTCGTGAACAAAATAAGTGAAAAAAATGGATATTCCCGTTAAAAGTATAGAAAGCAACTTTTAAAAAGTAGAAATTTATTCTAACTTAACTCTTCTTTCTAACTGAACTTTATTCTAACTAACTCTTCAAGATATTTCAACATTTAATAATGGGAGAAAATCACACGATTAAATATTCTACGAAATTCTACGAAATAATAAAAACGGACTGAATTTCAAAATAGAAAAGTAATATCTATTGATCAAAATTAAGTAATTTCTTTTATTTCAAAATTCAAAAAAAATTTATATGACTCATTAAGTTACAATAAGTAAAAAGGTTTTTTTTTTTTGGTATTTTATAACGATATAAAAATCATTTTTATGATGCTATAATTTCGGGGTCAATTAAACCCTCAACTTTTAATTAATTTGCCTAATTTGTAATAAATTTGAAAAAAAATCATTCTGAGGTGAATATTTTTACTTCCACATTTTGGTAGCTTTTGATCTAATTGCCTACTGTGTAGAGAAACAATACACGCTTTCTCTTTTGTTATTAGTAGAGATTAGTGCTTGTTCTACAAATAAGTTAATAAAAAATTGTTAAACCTTCAAATATATTTAAGAATATTAATTCAAAAACCACAGAAAATAATTTTTTTTCGCCATCCACATTAAAAAATCGCCAAGATTGGCTGCTTATGGACACACAAAAGATTTCCATCCCACTCAGTTATTAAAAAACATTCATTCCTGCGAGCCAATAAGTCAGAGGCAGAGTTCCTGCCCTGGAAGATTAGGGGCTCTCCTCTAATCCTTTGATATGAAAAGAATGCGGACAGGTCAAGGGGGTAGCGAGGCAGATAATTTGGCACAGAAGGCCGGTCCCTGGGAACGATAGCAGGTGCGGATACAAAGGAGCGAATGCCTCATTGAATTCCATTAGGTGGCAGCCAGGCCAGATGACACGGAGGGAAATCTTTTTCGAGAACTTTGGCGAGCTTAGTCTCTTGAGTCGCTGCTTTTCGCCAGTTTGTTGCCGACTGAGCGCCATTTTTATCCGCTGCCAGAGGGATGAAAGTTATTTTCATTTCGCATTTGCAAATGACAGCATTTTATCTATCGAGGTGGCAGATGGGATTGGATTATGGGAAGCGCGGACATTTTCTCTAATTAGCATGCTGTTATTAAATCTGTTAAAAATACGAAGCATTTAGTAAAGAAAAGGTATTGTAGGTGCATCTAAAACAGAAATAATTTGTATTTATTTTTCTGAAATGACACCATTATGATGGTGACAAATATTATCTGTGTTAAGTTAAAATTGCTGAATATACTGCTATTTTACAACTTTTGCCTTTGGTCTTACATTGTAAATTAATCCAATTATTCGTATATCTCAATTTATTAATTAAATATACGCCATTCATATATGTTTTAACTAACTTAATTCTTAAAAATCTTAAGCCTAGGCCTTTCATAACGCTTTGAATGGCACAATCTCTAATACGTCTTTTTTTATTAAGAATTATTGAAATATGGAATTCTAAAAGGAAGAGTCAAAATGTAAAGACACATTTGAGACAAGGTGTACTTATTCTAATAATAGAAAATTGAAACAATCATTATTTATTATACACCCTGGGCTTCAACGCCTCTTTACCAAACATTTCACAAGTTTTTTTGGTTCCGTGGAGAAAAAAAATTTTCGGTTGTATCTGTAACCAATTTTGCACCGTATCAATGACTTCTTCATCGGTTGCAAATCTTCTTCCCCTTAGCGCTTTCTTCAGTGGTCCAAACATATGAAAATCGCTTGGAGCCATGTTTGGACTGTATGGGTATTCCAGCACTTCGAATCCCATCTCCTTTACTGTTTGTTTTATCTTGCTGCAGGTTGACAACTTTAAACTTAGTCTCTAGAACCCAGAATCCGTTTGCTAACTATTTAATTTAAATATTTTATTTAGTCAAATGGATATATAATGTGCACCCTTATTTACCGTAAATATTCTGGCAATGACTGTAAGCCTTTAAATAAATAAATAATGGTTTTCTCTCCGGAGCCCCTCAAGGTCTTACACCCTTTCGAGTAGGCGGGTCGTTTTGGGATAGACCAAGACCAAATTTGTCACCTCATCGCAGTTTTTGATTCGTCTCTTTTCCATCCTCATATCCTCAATGACTTTTAAATTGTCCTCAGTGGTTGATGTCGATAGCCTGCTTGATCTTTCGTCGTCGTAAAGAAGTCCTTCCCTGTTTGAAGCGTTCTATCCATTCGTAGATTTTGCTTCGCGATAAACAGCTGTCACCATTCTGCGCTTGCATTCGACCAATCATTTTTGCAAGTCTAACATTTTCTGCAAACGAAAAGCGGATTACTGCTCTCATTTCCGCCTTGGTGCAGATCGATAGTAGAGCTGCAATATTTAACGATCTGCAACACTCTTGTGACTAGCGCGGAAATAAGAGAGACACGTTCCATTGATGTGTGCGTGGCCTACTGCTCCAATTCAGCACTGGATACTACCAATGCTACCAAACCCTGGAATGAAAAGTTGCGAAAGTCCCTTACTTTTTGACTTTTTCCTTTCCCTAGAACCCCCGGGGGGGGCACTACGAAATGAAGATGAGATGCTTCCGGCATGATGATTGGATCTCGCCACCCTGGAGGGTACACTAATAGGTGGGGGATCTGACTCCTCTCATCGATGACGGGACGTACTTCCTTCGGGGAGGGTTATACCGTGACCGGTGACGTCCCTTAGGACTCAACCACAGTTCCCGCCAATGTTGCTGTTGCGACGGTCCGGTAATTCAGTTTTTATGGTTTAAATCCTTGTGCCTCCGTGGCGGGTCGGAGAGTTAGATGGTTGACTTTCCTTTTCTCTAATCCCTCCGCGGGGGGGGGGGGGACCTGGAAATGAGAATGAAATGCTTCCGGCATGGTGTTTGGATCTTGCCACCCTGGAGGGTACACCAAAAGGTGGCGGTCTGACTCCTCCCATCGATGATGGGACGTACTTCCTTAGGGAAGGGCTGTGCCGTAGTCGGTGACGGCCCTTAGGACTCGACCACAGTTCCCGCCAGTGTAACTGTTGCGGTGGCACTGTCATTCAGTATTATTTATCCATGTGCCTTCGGGCGTGTCAGAGAGTCAGTGATGTGACTTCTCATTTTCCTAGTATAATAAAGCTTGATAATCTGTGATAAGTCCAAAGCAACTACATGAACACCTCGATCCTTCTAATGAGAATTAGTTGAATCAATCCGACAATAATTTGCCCAAACAGGGAGCATTATGGTTGATTTTGTATGGTTTCGGTATATCTAACTTAAGTATTTTATAAACCAGGAAGAGTGATCTTTCTTAAACTTTCTCATCAACTTTCCAAAAACGCTCTTATCCCTATTCCTCCATATAAAACTGGGGACCTTGTTTAAAGTCGAAAATATCGTGCATGGCTTTGATGAATGTTAGTTTTGAAATATAGATTTTTGGCGTGAATCTGACAGTTTTACTGTAGAAATATCATTGATCGATCATGAGCAGAAATATCTTTGATCGATCATGAGCAGAAATATCATTGATCGATCATGAGCAGAAATATCTTTGATCGATCCTGAGCAGAAATATCATTGATCGATCATGAGCAGAAATATCTTTGATCGATCATGAGCAGAAATATCATTGATCGATCATGAGCAGAAATATCTTTGATCGATCATGAGCAGAAATATCTTTGATCGATCATGAGCAGAAATATCTTTGACAATATTTGACGGTTGATTAACACCTAAATGTGACACCTGTAATCAATGAATGCACCGTATTTCATTGATTTAAGTCATCGCGTTTATGAGTAATTGCGTTTACATGCATGTGAGAGCACAGACGGACAGACGGTCAACCACTTGACGGATTTCGTCCAAAATCTGTTTCAAATCTTTATGTTTTAGATGCTGAACCTGTGTACAAATTTTTGTCTATTTTGTTTGCATTTAAAGGAATTATTAATCCAGTTGATACTTTGCTGAATTTTGCAATTGATTTCTTTATTTATTATAAAGAAAATTCTCACTTCAAATTACATAGAGACCATGTCGAAATTGACCACTAAACACATATAAAATAAAGGGAATAAGTTAAAAAAGGACAAGAACAATTTGAAATGCATCATTTGAAAGTGTCATCTAATAAGTGTATACTGTTAATTAAAAAAATATACTTTTAGTTCTTAAACTCTGAAATCTAAATTCAAAAAACAAAACTTATGTATATGTTTATGTTTTGATGAATTTACCGAAAATTGCTGTAAAACAGTAATTTTTTTTTTTTTTTTCGAATTTTTGCATAAAAAAGATGGGAAAATATTTATGAAACCAAAATATATCAGTTAAATTCAAAAGTCTTTTAAAAATTGAAAAATAAGAAAGGTGAATAATTAAAACATGTAAAATTCAAACGCTTCAAGTTTAGAAGCTCACCAAACAATTTGTTTTCATATAGATTATAAAATTTAGTATCCCAATTCCTAAACCTAACCTAATAATCTAATTCTAAACTAAAAAAATAAGTTGTATTTCTATCCACTCTTTAAACATTGAATTCTGTAGAGGAATAACATAAAATTTTCCTCACATTGTAAAGTATTAAACCAATTATAGAATATTTCTAAATGAAAAGATTACTTATTCTCTAGTTCAGAAACTGCAGAGCCTATTGAGAAACTAAAATACCAAACATGAAAAAAATATATATGCATTTGATTTTAATTTATAATATTTTCCACAAGAAAATTCTGTGTCTAACTTTTTTTTCACCTGAAAATTCTTTAAAAATTGAGATCTCAAATAGTGTTAAAATCTATATAATTTAATATCAAATCAGCCCAATTTTTAAAAAAACTGAACTTGGAAACAAAATTCTAAAAGTTTCATGAATAAGACTGGTAAAAAATTAAGAATAATGATTCAGAAAAACTTGATCGTTTTTGAAAAAAAAAAAAAATAGACTTTCAACACAATTGTCTACCTCAAATGTAAGCTAGAGATTTCAAATTTAAATGCATTCCATCTTAAAAGCACATCATGAATTTAAAATTTGAAGATAATCAATCTTGAGGACATTAAACTTCAAATGCGTTTTTAAATAAGTTTAGACTAAACATTCTTGTTAACAATTCTATACTTTTTCAGTTTAACCTAAAACTTGGATATAGGCAAAAGAAAAAAAAATGAAATTATGTTGTTGTGACTTATGGCATTTTACAAGCCCGCTGAAAGTTATCTATCAACGATTTAAGCCGGCTGAGTGTCTCTTGTTTTTCTAGTAGCGCCTTCTAGGGCCAAGAGTACGACTAAGCTACTCACACGTCACAAACCTTTTTACGGGGCGGACTTCATTCATGCATTTTATTCACTCATTTACAAATTGTAATTTAGACCTGAATCAGAGCACGATCACCTCTGAACCAGCACCCCCATTGATATTACTCCCGACATGGAGGACATTGTGACCACGACAGATTTATACGTGCGCCAGCTACCACACACATTTAGAGTCTTCGGCCGACGGGGTTTCAGCTCGTAATCCAAGGAATGCGAATTCCACTCCCTATTAACTTAGCTATCCCGGCCTTCAATGCAATTATAAAAGTGTTTATTTAACATCTTACTGACTGATCATAAGAGCTTCACAAATGAAGAGATTGGTCTATACTTTCAGTTTGGTAAATTAGATGCATATATACTCGAAAAAAATTCATAATATTCAGCCCAAATTTATAAATATATTAGGAAAAATATTCAACTATTGCAATTTTTTAAAATAAGTATCACATAGCAGATTCCAAATAATCTGGAACTACCAGTCCAGTTCCTCTTACAGTTCAACATTTTCAAACAGAAGATTGAAAATCTTTAAGTCAAATCACTGCATGTGGATTGTTACCGCAATGTAAATAATAAAATTTTGAAAAATTTATTGTCTATTTATTTAAAATAGTTGGCAAAACTAGCAGCCATAATCATCTTAACGATTTTACCAGTTTTTATTTCATATGAAATTTTGTGGACCTTAATATGACATTAATAGGCGACTGTTTCCTGATCCGAATTTTTGAAAGAATTCGCCAAATCCTTATGGCACTTTACAAGCCCGCTGACACTTAAGCCGAATGAGCGTCTCTTGTTTACTTCGGTAGCGCCGACTAGGGCCAAAGGTACGACTTAGCTACTTCATGCATCACATACGCTTGCACAACTCCTTTTTTACAGGGAGGCACATTCACACACCTCACAGACAGAACATAGAAGAGAAACAACCAGGCCCGAACCGAGACTCGAACCCGGGACGCCCAGATCACAGGGAAGACGCGCTATTTCTATGCCAGGCTTAGCAATTTGTATAGTAAACATATGTTTTGTCGTAAAAATGTGTTTGTGTGAAAGGGAGAGTGCGTGTGTGTAAATAAACAACTACTGATGTTAAAATTTCTTTAATCCGGCCATTCCTCTGGTCGTATATTTGATGGATTACTGGAATTTATAATGAAATGGAATACAGTTTTAGTATGAATTATGCGCCCATTATAATGTCTATTTCTGATGCAAAGAATGTCTTAAAAAAAGAAATCTTGCCTAAGAAAGGCCAGAAAATCAGTGAATTTACCTTTGGTTATTGCCACCAATAACCATCCTCTAATATTCAACTATTCGGATTCGGTTGAAACAACCTCACCTGCGTGCATAAGCCGAGGCATTAAATTGCGTCCACAGCTAGTGAATAAATCGCTTGCTCTCGGAAATTAATTTCGCTGCCGACCACTAGAATGAGCCTTTGGGGCACAGCAATCACTAACCATCTCTAACTGTAAACCGCCGAAGCAAAGAAATAATTAACAAGTGACTCGGTTCAAAAGCCGAACCCAAAATCGATGACTTCCAAAACATTCCGCAATCTACGTCCAGAAGAAACAAAATAAAAATACTACCCTTACCGAACGAAATAACAAAACCTAAGCAACATAAACTCATCAAAACCACTTGACGTTTTAAAAACTTAAAATTGCACCCCTTCCCCTACTCGTTCATCAAGTCTTCCTGTAATACATTTTCCTATCACCGCCTATGCAAAACCTCCTGGGGCTGCTCCTTGGGTTTTGTAATTGAACGTAGTTACGGCTCAAGAGATGTAATTAAGTGCGGCCGGAGCTCCGTTTTCGTAACGCCCCAGGGTCGTCATCATGGTGGACCCCCCTCCAAAATATTCGGAAATATGTCGAGGCGGCTAAAACTCGACTTAATTAAGTATTTTTGGGGATGTTTTATAAGCAGTTCTCGAAAAGGATTATGGATGTGATTTCGATTTAGATTGCCTTTGTGAATTGAGTATGTTCTAGGTATGCGCGATTTCGGAAAGATTTGGCCAGACATTTTGGTTGTTTCTAGTTGATTTCAGATAAGCTTATGCGAAATAGAAAGAGAGGTTTTCTATGAAACTGAGAGTAATCTTTAAAAAATTAAGCCATCTTGGGTAATCAAGTGAAATTTTTTTTTTAAATTTAAAGAACGTTTCTTCTTTCAACTAGGTGATGAGGCTCATTTTTTTTATATTGATTTCTTGATCGATAGTTGACCGTTTGGAAAAAAAAAATCAGAAAATATTTATGGAAATGTTCATAGATTTCAGTTTCCTTGTACTGAAGATAAAGTTAGGAAAGTATAAGAATTTTAATCTTGCGATGGTCAAAAGCTGAAATGGTTTAATCATAATTCCTAAGCGGTTAACATGGCATAAACAAAATTTTCTGAAATTACGATACATTTTAAGAAATCTTTCTTTTTTTTCACTTTTTTTTACGAGAAAAGCACCACGAAAGTCACAAGAGAGAAAGTCACAAAAAAGAGGGTTGTAGCATCTCATGGGGGGGGCATAACCAAAACCAAAGGTGTTACTCCTCTCCGCCTTAAGGATTCCGAAAGATTTAAATGATTCGAACGCTGCGACAGCAAAGACGGAAGCTATGATTGAGCTCTTAGGGCTATCATTAGCCAGAGAACAACCTTTCCAGTATGGAGGCACGTTCTGTTATTCATAGGAAAGAACCAACCCAACATCGTTTCTTTATTCATCTGTATGACAAGAATCAATTATACAGGAAACTGCTCATCTTCTTTTTCTATGATGATAGCACGGTCGCTTTTAAATATAATGATTAATGAAGCGACTAGTTCATATAATAGAAAGCATTTATTAGAAGTTTAATACATACAACAAAGGACAATCACAAAATATATGATCAAAAATATATCGATGTAGCACAGAGCAAATACTTTTAAAATATATTGTATTGGAAGGCTATGTTGTATTTTCTAATGGACTTGTCAAAGATAAGCCCCTGACTTTAGAAGTCAGTGTTTTTAAGCCAAGGGTATGTCTCTTGTTTTTCAGTAGCGTCATCGAGGGCCAAGAGTACGACTTAGCTACACACACGTCACAACCCTTTTTACGGGGCGGACTTCATTCATACATCTCATTCACCGATCCTAATTTAGACCTGAATCAGAGAACGATCACCCCCTAATCCAGTACCCCCATTGGTATTACTCTCAGCTTGGAGGACTTTGTGACCACGACAGATTTATATGTGCGTCAGCCACTACAAACACGGGGAGTCTTCGGCGGCGAGGTTCGAACTCGCAATTGTGGCAGACAACATAAAGTCTAATATTAAGCATAATTTCCAACTAGAATTGTGTGTCTGTACAAATTAGAATTTAAGATATCATGTCATATCATATCATTAAGATATCAAATATGCTAATTAGCTCTCATTAAATATATTTAATTAATTAATAATTAGTGTAATATGGTTTTTTCTCACTGAAATGAGTTTAAACATATATAATGAACTACTGTGAAGAAACTGGATTTTTAAAGTTAAAATTTTTTTTAAAAAATCTTCTAGTGTGTACGGATACCTTAATAATCAAAAGAAATATTTTGTATTTCAATTACAATCCGCTTATGGATAAAAGTTATCCAAGAAGTGTTTCAACTCCTATCCGTTTATGGATAAGAGTTATCCAAGAAATGTTTCAACTACTATCCGTTTATGAATAAAAGTTATCCAAGAAGTGTTTCAACTACTATCCTTTTATGGATAAAAGTTAGCTGGAAAAAAAAAGGACTGGCATTGTCAAATCATTACATGATAGCTAAATGAAAGTGTTAAACATACACAAAACGCTTCGAACACTTATTAATATATAATTCGGATTTTTATTTGTGATATTAATTATGAAATATACATTTTTTTTTATTTCTTTTTATTATTATCATATAAAAAAGCGCGACGAAGTCACATTTTCAATGAAAAATCATTTTTGAGCAATAATTTGTTTCGATATAATTGAGAAAAAATTTAAACATTTCATTCCATTTTTTAAATTTGAAATATTGTTAAAATTTAAAATATTCTCTCTTAAAAGTAGTAAAAACTTAACTATCCATGAAGTAATTACAAATTTGGTAACTTTCTATCTGATAGTCTTAATTATCTATTTTATTTCATTGAAATTTTTGCATTCATTTTACTGACATTCTTGCATTCATTTTACTGACATTCTTGCATTTTAACATTTATAGCGTTTTAGCTATTTTATATTAAATTATTATGCCATTAGCATGATATACAGGGTGTTTATAAAGTCCCGGACCCATTTTGATGTTTAATAACTCATAAAATAATAAAGATAGATTACAATTAATAACATAAATGGTTAAATAGACTCAAAAAGTTTCATGACCCTTGTCAATGAACTTCCACGTGTGCCCCCTTCGTCGCACGGAGAATATCAAGTCGATAGTCAATTTCACGCCAGGTAGCGACAAGCATGTCGGCATCCACAGAGCCATTTGCGCACTTTATGGCGATTAACAATGCCAGAAACATGAAAGGATGCTTCATCGGAGAACATTATGCTCTTCAGAAAATCAGCAGCATCTTCTATCCTCCTTAGCATATATGTTGCAAAGGCCATCCTCCTAGGCCTATCGTTCGGTTCCAAAACTTGAACAATTTGAACTTTGTATGCATGCAGTCTTAATTTTTTCTTAATAACCTTGTACACCGTCGAAATTGGGATATCCAATTCTGTTGCCGCTGATCTCACAGATATTCTAGGATTGTGTAAAAATGTCTCTCTGACACGCTCAACATCAAAATCACTTGTGCAAGGACGTCTGGAACGTTTCTTATCTTCGATACTTCCAATTTCTAGAAAATTCTTTTTCCACCGCAAGATGCTGTTTCTGGAGGCAGGATCTTTGTGGTAAATTCTTCTGAAATTTCTCTGTGCTTGCACTGTCGATTTCATTTCTATGAACCACCATAAAAATCTGTGCTTTCTCTTGTGGTGTACGCATTCTCCTTAATATCCACTCGAATAAAACATCACATACAAAAGTACTACATAGAACAAACACATCAAAAGTAAACATAACATTGCAATAGTTGCCAAAAACAAAAGAGAGAAAAATGCAATTAATAAGCAGACAATATTTAGAAAAGTATAGATATTTAGACTGGAAAATGAAATTATCTGAAAATAACCACACGTGCAGACGATATTTACAGAAGTAAAAATATTCAAACCTGAAAAGGAAAATATATGAGTTATTCCATCAATAAATGTCATAAGTGTGTTTATATCTTTATTATTTTACGAGTTATTAAACATCAAAATGGGTCCAGGACTTTATAAACACCCTGTATATTTATCTATTTATAGATGTATCAATTTAAATTTACTGAATGCAACCTTTCTAATTTTTGTCTCTAAAAGATAGTATTGTCGAATTCTTAATTTTTTTTTCTGTTCTTCTACTTTTTCATCATCGAATTTATCTTCATCTCCATCTTCAATTATTGATGAAATATGCTTAAACGTGAATTCATTTTTAATTAATTTATCTGATCAACATTTTTAAAACTTCTTTCTTGGCAACACAAATAACACAAGTAGCAATTCCATGCCTAATGTTTTAAATGTAGATTCGGCGATTTACTATGTTTAGTGTTTTGAGCCAAAAAGTGTTCCAATTCATTTAAAGTGCATCACACAATTAATATTATTAAGTTAATATCTCTTAAAAATCAGATCTCATATTGCTTGAAAATTTTATCCTGTATGGATATAGATAAAGCGTAGAACATATATCAAGTTCAAAGAAGAGCTACTCCAATTGAAAGTAAATGGTAAAAAGCGAAAAAAAAATGTATCCCTAAAATAAATATCTTGAAAGCTGCTTCCTAAATTCTTGGTAAGCTCAGTACCATTTGCTTTATTAAAAAAAATTCACCAAAATAACCCTCTTTTCGTATGGCAGCACAGTCATCTCCGTGACAAATCCCCCCCCCCCTCCTACTCCTTCCGAAAACTAGGCAAACACATCGCAAAGAAGGAATGTCAACAAAATAATTCTAGTTGCAGCGTTTTGGATGAGAAATTAAATTTTAATAAGATATCTCCTTCATATTTTATGAATATCTCTATGACGTCTTGAAGTGTTTATCTTCTATAAAAAAAAGTACTTTCATGATAAAAATCTTGGGAAAAGGAAGTCCGGAATGACAGCTAAGTACTTCCCTGAAATAATTATATTAATCCCCAGATTCATGCTCAAGACACGGGCATTTTTTTTATCATTAGTTGAAATAAAAAAAAAGAAAAAGCTGCCCCAGAGATACTTAGCGTTAATTACTTCAGTGGGCAGACTTCGCATTCATGAAATGCAGCATGTCTAGTAAGATGCTGTCGCTTTCTTTCACTAAAACTGAAAGCAATTTCGGGTCTTTTTTTTTCTCTCTAGACATTAATTTTTAATGGCAAAGATGATATTAAAAATTCAATCACGAAAATGAGAGAGTAAACGAAGGGCTTTTATTAAAACTGTTCTTGATTTGAGAGTGAGCTTTGAACGAGGAAGATTTCTAGCGCTGCATTCCATTTTTACTTTGTCTTTTGCAAAGTGGCCAGTGGCAAACATATTGTAGTAGCCAAAAAAATCTGTTCTCAAAATTTTGGAGGGATTTTTTGAGATTTTTTTTCTTTGATTTAAGAGTAAGCTTTGAAAAGGAAGATTTCTTGTTCAGGATTCCATTTTTGCTTTTTTCTTTTACATAGTGGTCAGTGGCAAACATATTGTAGTAGCCAAAAAAATCTATTCTCAAAATTTTGGTAGGATTTTTTGAGATTTTTTTTCTTTGATTTGAGAGTAAGCTTTGAAAAAGAAGCTTTCTTGTTCAGGATTCCATTTTCGCTTTTTTTCTTTTACATAGTGGTCAGTGGCAAACATATTGTAGTAGCCAAAAAAATCTGTTCTCAAAATTTTGGTGGGATTTTTTGAGATTTTTTTTCTTTCATTTAAGAGTAAGCTCTGAAAAGGAAGATTTCTTGTTCAGGATTCCATTTTTGCTTTTTTCTTTTACATAGTGGTCAGTGGCAAACATATTGTAATAGACAAAAAAATCTGTTCTCAAAATTTTGGTGGGATTTTTTAGGATTTTTTTCCCCTTGATTTGAGAGTGATCTTTGAAAGGGAAGATTTCTCGCGCTGCATTCCATTTTTACTTTCTCAAAATTTTGGTGGGATTTTTTTTCCTTGATTTCAGAGTGAGCTTTGAAAGGAAAGATTTCTTGCGCTGGATTCCATTTTTACTTTCTGTTTTGCAGAGTGGTCAGTGGCAAGAATATTGCAATAACCCAAAAAATTGTTCTCAAAATTTTGGCGATTTTTTATTTTGAGGTTCAAGTATTTTTGTATCCGAAAATATATTTCTTACTTTCTCTTATATAACGAATGCAATAAGGGAACAGTGTAGTGATCAAAAAATACTGCCTGAAAATATTGGCAAGTCTTCATATTCCTCTCAGAGTCCAAAAAACACATTTTACAAATTGTACGTGTCCCTATGTACTTGATAATTTTAAAAAGTGCATAGATCTAGAACGATGAAATTTGGTCTGAAGTTTTAACACCAAGTATGCAAATTCCTCTCGAAATATTGCACCAAATCTGTGGAATGAAATATGTCTATCTGCCCAAATGTATGAAATATGCTAAAACTACAAAGACAAGAGCTGTAAAAGTGAAATTTAGTATAAAGAGTTACTATGAAAAATTAGACTTATATTTTGGATTAAATTTGTCGAAGAGGGAATAATTTTCTTGTCTGAATATTTGTATGAATATAAAAGAATTAACTCAAATGAGTAACAACTTAGATTAACTCTTTAATGCATAATTTTTTTAAATGAAAAGTATTTTCGGCATGGAAAGCGCAACTGAAAAATATATATAAAAAAAATCAAAGTAGAATTTTTGAAAAAATTATACTTTGATTTTTTTGTATAACTGCTTAATTTAATAATAATAAGTAGATTAATTAATAGCAATAATTAATAATAAGTAGAATTTTTTGAAAAAT
Source organism: Argiope bruennichi (assembly GCF_947563725.1). Lineage (NCBI taxonomy): Eukaryota > Metazoa > Arthropoda > Arachnida > Araneae > Araneidae > Argiope > Argiope bruennichi. The sequence continues at coordinate 35,763,624 of NC_079157.1, forward strand.
TTCCAAGTCAGAACATCTTCTATTTAAATAACCTGTCTGTGTACTCTAAAATCTATTTAAAATTTTTGTTTTAAAATTTCAAAAAAAAATTGTCTTCAATTCTAGAAAATATATATATTCATGAAAAATAAATTATGTATCAGATTTCATAAATATACAGGGAAGGATTAAAGAAATTTGGTTTACTATCTTTTAAACCAAAATTGTACCGGCATAAGGGTAGCGCGTCTTCCCCGTAATCTGGGCGTCCTGGGTTCGAGTCCCGATTTGGGCTTGGTTGTTCTTCTATCTGTGAGATGTGTGAATGTGCCCTCCTGTAAAAAGGGGTTGTGTAAGCGAATGAATGATGCGTGAGTAGCAAAGTCGTCCTCTTGCCCCTAATTGGCGCTACTATAAAAACAAGTGACGCTCCCCCACCAGCTTAAATCGCTGTTTTCGTAACAACGGGCTTGTTCATGGCAAGTGCCATAAGAAACAACAACAAACCAAAGTTGTAAATCTGCTTCAATTTTCGATCTACCTGGTGGGAAAGAAGGCTTCAAAATGTATTCCTCAGTTGCCTTTATCCTATTATGTAGCAGGAAAGCAATCGGCGCGTGGCACTCACTTTTACAAATTGCCAAAAATATGCTCCCTCCTTCTCTTCACTACCCTAACCTCATTTTGCGTTCTGGGGATGCAGAGGTGAACAGAAAGATAATGGAAAATAAGGTGTTTATGTAATCTAAATATTTGAGAAAGAACATGGGTGTAAAATGTCTGTCTGTCCTTGCGCATACAAATATGATAATCCAGAAAACAAAAAAACTGCCAGATGAGATTCGTTCTACATTCACAGCTCTATAATTGGAGATCTATATATAAGATCTGTTGCTATTGGAGACAGCGAGGATCGAACTCGTAACCTTATGGTTCGTAGCCGCGTAACATGACCAAAAGACAAAAGCAATTACTCATGTCTCGTAGCTGTAATCTGGGTTATAAAGTGTCATCACATTACTCCCCCTTCAGTGAATCGGAGGTGAGACGAACAATATTTTGCCATGTTTTTGTTGTTGTTGTTATTAGTAGTGCTATTGGCTGTTGCGCCTTATCCATTCTTTTATTGGCTAATTATTTATCAACTTCATTTATTTATTGGCTGATTATTTATCAACTTCATTTATTTATTGGCTGATTATTTATCAACTTCATTTATTTATTGGCTGATTTTTATTAGCTTTTTTTATTTTTATTTATTTCTGGTAGAGGGCACCACAACAGTTTTATGAAGGTTGCGTATTTTTTGTCATCGGGTCACTAATGTAGCGATTGGCGATAACGAGGATCGAACTCGTAACCTTATGGTTCGTAGCCGCGTAACATGGTCACAAGACAAAAGTAATTACTCATATCTCGTAGCTGTTATCTGGCTTATAAAGCGTCACCACAAATCTATTATAAGAGAAATTTTTCGAGAAAATCCGTTTAAGAAATCATGTTTTATGTTAATACTATTATCCAAAAGCTATATAAGTGTGAAATTCATTACACTATTCATTTTCTCAAGTCGCTCAGTCTGTTGCACAATTTTATAAACTATGGTGCGAGTTTATACGGTTTTTGTCTCGCAATAATAGTAGAAGTTAATAAATTAATTTTTTTCCGTAATAATGGTAAAAAAATATAGAAAGCAATATTTAGTATAAAAAAAACTATATTTAATTAAACAATAAATTAAAAATATCATTGCCAATTTTTATTTCCTGTGTTCAGATAGTTTCTGAATTTTTCCAAACTTTTTTGGACTTATATTTAGTTATTGCATTTTACACTTGTATGTAAGATCCACATGAATGATATAAAATATTTGAAAATATTGATGATTGTATTATTAGGTGTCGAGTTCCACTGTTTGTTCAAGAATAATTCATGTCCTGTCACATAAGCTCACAAAGAAGGGTCAGCTCGAAGAATAGTAGAGACTCAAAAAAGTAGTTAAGCTGAGCTTAGTGAGTTGTCAGGTCGAGATTAGATGAGTTGAACTCAATGAGTAGTCAGAACTATAGAGAGTAATTGAGTTCTTTCTGAATACTTTGTTCTGTAAGCGATTGTTGAATAGTGATTTCCTTCTTGTGTTTCGGCTGTTTATTACGACTGCTATTATTATATACGATTTGATTGTGTTTTGCTATTGCGTATTCGTGTTTTCATATAAAACAAATATTCGTTATTTGTTACTGAGCCAAGCTGGACTATTTCACCATACACCAAGTGGGAAGAGTTTATAAATTTTCCTCCAAAATATCTAGAAGTCATGAGTTTTTGTCACAGGAAAAATAAAACAAAATAAAAATAAAAATGGACCAATATCGAGAAGGATTCTTTGGCTTTACATATATTACGAGTTGGCGAGAAGATGACATTTGCAAGATAAGTAGCTGTTTGCTGTCTGTGATTTATTAGAAATACTTAAATATGAGATAAGAAGTTGCCTAATACATATTCAAATTTCCCTAAAAATTCACTTAAGATATTAAATTGTTTTTGACAGAGATCACATGTTCTCTTGCCATTTTAATATAAATAATATTTGAATTAGTTTTGTATTATTTTTTTTTGTTTATTCAGACATAATAGTTCGATTCCAAAAATCATTATATTCGAAGTTAGGTTTATATCGCAATGTTAAAACTGCAATGCCAGTGCTGTTATCAGAGTGGGGATCAAAATTATTACTTTCTTACTAATACTTGTGAACGTGATGTTAACTCATCTTGCTTTGAAACTGTGGTGGTAACTTCATAAGCCAGATAACAACCGTCGGAAAGGAATGTACACTTTTGTCTAGTGGTTTTGTTACTCGGCTATGAACCTTAACGTTGCGAATTCGTACCTCAAACTTTCACAAAACTATACAAACAGATAAGAAATTAATGCTTTTTACAGCATTTTTAATCTTACCTTCTGGTGTCAAGATAAAAAGATATATTACAAAAATCATTAAAAAAAAAGTCTTAGGAAAAATGTTTTCAATTTTTTTTTTTTTTTTTTTTTTTTTTTTGAGATAGCAATGAACATTCTTACCTAATAACTTGGATAATAATTTATAAATCGAAAAACAGCTTTGAAATTCTCATTCAAAAAATTGTAACATTAAACTTGATTTGTCTATCTTGTTTCAATTTTATTTGAATACATCAGTTGTTCAGTGTGTGTATGTGAGTGTGTATTTATCTCCGACCTTGGCGACAAACGATTATTTAGCGATTTGGCAATGACTTTAACGAATTTGGTGACAAACATGGAGGATATAAAATATTCGAAATCCTTGACGCTAGCTTCATTAGGTTGTTATTAGTTCATGTGTGTGTGTGTGTGAGAGAGAGAGAGAGAAAGGTCGTCTTTCTATAGATTCATTTCAATAGTTTAGTTTCTTTCTTTTGTTTTTGTTTTGTTTTGTTTTTTCAATGAACGATATTCACACACGGCAATTTGCAGATATTGCTCCAATCTAGATATTTTATCAAGTAAATGAGAAATTCTAAGAATTAAAATTCCAATTCAGAAAGTTCAAATTCATTTTAATTTTCGAACAAATCAAGCTAAATACTATTGATGATGAAATATTTACTTTGAAAATTAATTCACTTCATACCACTCCATAATAAATAAAAAATAAAATTTTCTTTCATTTATAAAAAAAACACAAATAAAAATCTGTTTATTTAGAAGAAAGATTACGAAACTGTGAAACAAGAATTTGCTTTAAAATTTTATTTAAAGACATTATAATTAAATGCAACCTCTTTTTTATAGTTAATAGCGATTTTTCTATAATTAACCACACTTTAAATTCTAATTTCAAATTTTTGAAATGCAATATATTCCTTCATTCTTTATCTTTAAGATTTAGAAAATCAATTCTTTTTCCCAAATTTTTGAAGACTTCGCTTCAAAATCTGTAGCAGCATTGACAACGAAATAAACTTATCCCATAAAGAAAAATAAACATGACGTTGTGGTAAAATTTTTATACTTGATTCATTTTTAAAGTTTGACATTTAACAGTCTCTCTCTGAGTTATTTTCAGAATATTCGTGCAATTTTAATCTCTTTACATGAAATGATAGTTTCTCAAGTATTTGAAACTTTCCCCGATTTTACTCTTCAATAATTAGAAATGAAGGTAATCCTATTTAAATATCACTTCCGGGCTAATTAAACCGGAAGTAGTAACTTCAAATAAGATAAATTCTTTTTCGTCAAAACTGTCTTTGGGTCGTTTTCAGGAAAAAGAAGAAAAAAAAAAAGGATTCTTTTATTTTGCATCGTCGGCAAATAAATTAATTTTAATGAATATGCACTCTTTATTTTGACAGGTTTCCCAAAATGGCTCAATGTCTGAGTAAGTGATAGGTTTCAGATTTTGGTTTACAAATATGTTTTTTATAATTAAATGCGTAAAAATTTGGAAATTTCACCTTGATTTATGAAGTAAAAAATTATTTGGAAATTCGAACTTCTAGCCCAAGATATCATTGATTAGACGGTAGATTTTGATTCATTTATCTTTATTTTATTTCAAACTAGAAGTACCCGCACAGCATTGCCCGTGGCATAACATCAAAGAGGGAAAATTAGCTTTAAAGTTAAGTCTAGCCTCCACCCGATATGACATGGGCATGTCACACAACATCAAATAAGCATAAAAATATATTTAGAAATCATCAGAAATAACTACAAAACAATTTTTATAGAAATATTTAGACTGTTAAAAGGGTAAAAATGTGATATGTTCACAAACAAAACAATTCACTAAAAATATACAATAAAAAATCTATTTTAAAATTTAAAAATATACAAATAAGTCATTGTGTCCATTGTTCCACGCCTGTTTATCAATTCTGTATAATCTGATATTAAAATAAAATTCAGCTGCTTCATAATATTTCTTTGTAAACTATATTAGATGTTTTTCCTGCTGGTGCCAAGACAAAAAGATTCTGTTTGGATGTAACTCTATAAAGTGCCACATAAAGTTGCCCAAGAGAAAAACATTCTTCGCTTAAATCAATTCCAGCAGTGAGAAACGTTAATATTTTTGGGCATAATGAATTTTCATTGCTGTTTAATATGGCGAGTTCGCAAATTGTACAGACTAAGTCTATGGCAAAGGATACCGACGTGCTCTGATTGGTTTAAGCCTTGGCATCTTTTTGACAATGTTTTGCACTCATAATAGTGTAGTTTTCGCCTATTTGGCTCAAACCTTGTACCTTTCAGTAGTTTTATGGAAGATACGAGTGAATGTCAACACGATCTAATTTTTATTAATATAATTGTTTTCTCTAAATATTACTAGTAATACTACTAATACTAATTATTATTAATAATAATAAATATTACTAATAATACCAATAATACAAGTAACTAATGTTGTTTATGCACAGAAGTATAAAAACTAAATGAAAGTAATTACTCAACATATGATGCAACAATTAAATAATTCTTATTTTTCTATGATTTTCGTGCCTTTATTAGATAATTTCTGCAGTCATTGAAATTTATTGCTGAACGTTTGTTACTTTCCCATCAACTACATATGGGGAGATGATTACTTAATGCACAAAACGTATAAATATGTAAGCTTTAACGGAATATGTGATTTCGTAGCTAATTTTTTTAGTTATATCAAAATAATATTAAGAAGAAACACATGCAAAAAATATTTTTAATAAATTGTAATTTTTATATTTCCTGAATTTAGGTTTCAGGATTTGATCTTTTCTGCTGTTTATGTGTTCCTGATTAATATTACATGTAAACCGTAAAAAATAGGGGGGGGGGATAAATTCACAAATTTTATTTATTTTTATAAAAATATATTTCGGTATAGCATCTTTTTGGCAAAACATTGCCAAAAAGATGCCAAGGCTTAAACCAATCATAGCCCGTCGGTATCCTTTGCCATAGACTTAGTCTGTACAATTTGCGAACTCGCTTTAAAATCAGGCATAAGCAAAGAAATGTATCGCATATGCATACCACAGCTCTTGCTATTTTCGCAGTATTTAAATCACAGATACTGCTGTTTTAAGCATGCGCGAATCGTAAATAGGAAAATAGTTAAAATCGCAGTTATAAAACTTATTTTGATATAATTTCAATATACTAAAACCTTCCCCCAATAAATGCTTTACAAAATGGTACAAATATCTCCAGTATCAGTTAAGTATTACTCGAGTTTTTCTCTTTCAAACATATAGACGCTTTCAGGAGACTTCATTTTATACTATTTATGGATTGTTGAAAAGTGTTGAATATCATCGCAATGTCTATGTGTGGATAAAATCAGTAAATAAAATACTGCAGAATAATATTAAAAAATGAATTTTAAAATATTTCTTAGATGTAGATAAAGATTGATAGTTTATAAACAGCATCGCTAGATTACATACAACAGTAATAAATGCACAAAATCAAGATACTGGTGACAAAATATTTACTTACCATAAAGAAGTTTATTTTTTTATTTTTTTATTTCTTTTTAGCAACTGTAAAACACGTAATATCAACACTAGGCTTCTCGAATTGCTGTCGATATATTTTAATACAGAAATAAAAAGAGACATTTCAAAAACTTTTTTTTCTACTTTATTGCTTAGAACTTTTTAATCTTTATAATAATTCATAATTCTTAATATTTCGTAATTTAATTTTCCTTCCATTAAATACAACAGTAATAAAAGTAAAAAAAATCAAAATTGTAGGGACAAAATATTTACTTACCATAATGAAGTTTTTTTTTTTTTAATTTTTAATTTTCTTTTTAGTAACTGCAAACATAATAACAACACCAGGCTTCCCTAACTGATGTCGATACATTTTAGTACAGAAAAAAAAAAGAGAACTTTTAAAAACTATTTTTACTTTTATTATTTTGAAATTTTTAATCTTTATAATATTTTGTAATTTATTATTTAAAAATCGATAATCATGTAATTAAATTTTCTCATGTTTACCCTCACATGACGCCTCTTGAACTTAAGCTGCCCAACCTTTGCACAATAGTGTATAATATTACATTGTTCAATGTTCAACAGTATAATACATAATTGAGGAAATTGTTTGACATCATATAATATCGTCTGTAAGCTACGAGGATATAAAATTAAAACCAAAACGAATTAAGAGATTAATTTATAACTAATAACAAATATTAAATATTTTATTACACACGGCAGTACAAAATTTTGAATCATTTTCAAAAAATCATTAAATTGCATTGCGAAAATTTTATTTTTCATTCATGTATGAATCTTATTAGAATCTTGTAAAATAAAATAAAATGTCTTAAATTTAAAAAAAAGTTTTATTAAAACACAAATATCACATTCTTTAATAATAAATACCTTATTTCGTTCTAATCTTCATTTTAATTGCATTTTTGATTTGCCATTTTACATATTAAACTAATTCTAGTCAAATGAATGTTTAAAAAAAACTTTATTATTATTACTATTTTACACATTCTAGTTTTTACAATATATTGTGATTTATTTTTTGAGGTATTAAAATTCTAATCATCTAGTAATTGATTTTCACCGTATTAACCAACAAATGACGCCTCTCGTACTGATTCGAAACTAAAATTCAATAGCAGTATGTAAAAAAAAGATATGCCGGCGTCCTGGCATAGGGGTAGCGTGATCTGGGCGTCCTGGCTTCCAGTCCCGGTTTGGGCTTGCTTGTTTTTCCGTTGTTCTATCTGTGAGATGTGTGAATGTGCCCCCCTATAAAAAGGGGTTGTGCAAGCGAATGAATGATGCGTGAGTAGCAAAGTCGTACTCTTGGCCCTAGTTGGCACTACTGAAAAAAAAAACAAGAGACGCTCCCCCACCGGCTTAAATCGCTGTCTTCGTAACAGCGGGCTTGTTCATGGCAAGTGCCATAAGAAACAACAACAAAATAAGATATGATATCTTAAATTTTAAAGGGAGTGCCAGAGATGCAAAAAGTTCAAATACCACAAAAATAATGAATTTTTAAATAATAAACACCAATTTCGCTCTAATCATCATTTTTAATTCCAATTTTTATTTAACCTATTTGATATTAAACTAACTCTAATGAAATGATCTCCCCCCCAAAAAAATACATGTTATGATCGAAACCGTGATATTAATCCCAGACTTTTCAAATCCGGTAATCAAATTGAGTATTCATTGAAAGCGAAACTATTTCAACCGGAAACTAATTTCCTTTTGTACACTAAAAGCCTCTTTACCGAAAACTCTACTTCCCATTGTTTCCTATTTTCATGAAAGTTCTTCCTTAAACCCTGGTTATCCGAATATACTACTAAATCTCATTAAACTCGATCGGAATCCCATATGCAACAGCAGCGGCAAGTTTTTCTTAGGTTTTATTAACCGCTGCGAAATTTCGGTCTCGAAACGCCACATAAACTGTTAGATCGTGTTTCTAGAAAGTGAAACCCTTTCCTTAATTACCTTTTTAATTGCGCTCCGTATTAACGATTAATTGCCCATCTCTTTCAATTAAAGAATCGTAAAGAAAATACGATGGGTTGAAATTAGAGGATAGGGCTCTCCTATTTTTAGAGGATGGGATGGAGGGGGGGGACCTAAGTTATTTGTTTCCTCTGAAAGCTTTCGTCCCGATTCTTTGAAAAGAATGAATAGTTTTAGTTTTAATCCTTTTGGAATTTGAAAGAGAAATGGGTTGTTTTGATCTTTTAAACCTGGAGAATATCAAATGTATAATAAATAGACATTGAAAAGCAGTTCTGTTAGATTTTAGAACAAAGTGAGTATTTGTGTTTGCTGATTTAATTTAAAGCGAAAATATTCTAACTGTCTCCATTTTGCTTTTCATCGTTCTGCTTTGTAGTCTTTGTTTGGATAACAGAGACTTTAGTGTCCTTTTTAAAGATTATTGGTATCATTTTTACAGATCACAAGCCGTCTTTGGCGACCAGGTGGTTAGTTATACATATTGGCTGCATTAAATTACAATTAATTCTGTTTTACATGCATTAATTCCCGTCATTCACACAGGAAAGTATTTTTAAACATCAAAGCAGTTATTTTTGTAGTTTTGCACCTATTTTATATAATGTATGCACGAACCATGCCAATAATTCCCGTCGTGCCATAATATCATTACAAACGCAAACGTACCGGCCTTCTAACCTAGGGGTAGCGTGTCTTCCCCGTGATCTGGGTGTCCCGGGTTTCAGTCCTGATTTGGGAATGGTTGTTCTCTACCCTGTGTTCTATCCGTGAGGTGTGTGAAAGAGCTCCCTTGTAAAAAGAGGTTGTGCAAGCGAGTGTGTGTGTCATCTTTATATGAGCTAAAGTTAGACTTCTGTCCTCGGGTGTTCTGTAGTCCTTCTCCTCAGAAGCGACTGCACCCCTCTTTCCGGATCTCTTACTTGGTTTGAACTGGAATTCAATCAACGGGGGGTAAGCAACAATACACAAATGTTTGCATAATCTGTCTTTTAATTGCACTTTCTTTCCTAATATTGCGACTTCACCTTCTCATTTCTTATATGAACTTAACAGATATTAAATTCATCTTTTATTTACTTTTATACAATAGAAAAAAAATTCAAGAGCCGTCTTTGTTACCCAATTATTTCTAGGTGAATATTGCTTGTGTTTAATTCTGTAAAATCTCTTAGATATAACATTGATATCCATGATTCCATTGAAAAGACATTAATAATGTGATAACCATATTTGTGATAACCATTATATCGGAATCATTTTAATAACCTTACACTTATTCTATTTATTGAGTAAATGAACCCTCCTTACGGATTCAAACCCCTGATATCATAACACCAGAGGGGGAAAATAAATGCTCAGGTAATATATTTCGTAGTATCACGTCATTTTCTGCAGTGTTGTATGTTCATTTTCTTATTCCACTAATAAAATGAGCAAATAATGGAAGAGATATTTCTTGAGCTTCCAGCAAAAAGAAGAAAACGCAATTAAATATTTGATGGTATAATCATGCTATTAAATGTTTGATGAAATAAGGAAAACGATTTAATTTCATTACAATAAAAATTATATTGTTAAAATTACGTAAAAAATACTTTCAAATATCGCAAAAAAACACAACATATAAACTAATTTATAAGAAGGTATTTTTATATATTAAAATGCGGTCAAAATTATTTTATATAATAATAATTTCAGAAGTTATCGCAGGAAAACGCCAAAATATCGCATAATTTTAATAAATGAACATTTTAATTTTGATTATTTAAACATCACATCGATATATTTATTTTCACTTCTAAAGTTCTATATGTATCAAATTTGGTTGCTTTAGACCAAATTCAGTTAATTTACACAAAATATTTTCTTGGAAAATCGTTTTGATGCTTTCTGTTACTTAAAATTGATTCAGATCTTGATTTTAATGTTCTAATCAAATTACAATTCATAATTGCAAACGATTTTCTTTCTATTACATGTATATTACGTTGCCGCTAATAATTTTAAATAAATTCAAATAATTCTTTAAAATTTATTTATGACTTATTGAAAAATTAGTTTCCAGTGGTTTTTAAAATTCTGTAATTTGGGGATTAGTAAAATTTTGTGTTAAAAATATTCTTTCATTTTAATATAATAAGTCTTTTCGTTATTGGAAGCATATGATTGAACGATGTTGAAAATTTTTGTGTACTGCGATATTTTATATTTATTATATATATATATATAAAGCATTAGTTTGTGAGCCCACTGGTCTTCCTCCTAGTACTATTATTAAATATATCTTTACTGACTAATATAAGCCGTTACACTATGAAGCTTTCAACAGTTGGTTGGATTTGTAAAACTTTTAACTTTCTGTATTAATATCTGTGATGTAATTATTACTTCAAATTTTTCTAAAACTATAAACAGATAACGCTAAAAGTATTAACAAGGTTTTAATAAAAACTCTGTGCAAGTAATTAAAGTTTCATTTGTAAAAGAACCTGATAATAGCTTCATTTCAATCAACGCATGATAAGTCAACTAGTTTTGAAACAAAAATGTTCTTTCAATAAGTATGCATACTGAGGCAGAACAGCGCCATCTTTTGGGGAATAAACAAACTGTAGATAATTCAGTCAGTCTTGTGTTTGTAAGATGTGGTCATTTACTTATGCTTTTATATTTTGGTATATGTCTGTATTTTGAGAATGTTATGCATTTAAATGCTTTTAAAAAAGCTAGCTTGTAGTCATATTTTATTTTATTTTCGATTTTCTGCTGATTTTTTTAATTCCCTCATAGGATAAAATCAAGATAATTTCGTAAAATTTAGAAATCTTACAAGCACTTATTTCATAAAAATAAAACTGTATTTGGAAATAATTAAAAAAACTCATACATTCATCTTTAATATAAAAAATCTTTCAACTTTTATAATATGCTAATATCAAAACAAGTTATGAAGAATGTGCTATATTTCTAAATTTATATGTTTATTTTCAAGAATATATATACAAATCGTTTGCATTTCCATATTTTTTTTATTAATGCTTCAACTTATTCTAATAGAATACTTTCAATTTTGTAATTTATTATTTTATTTGTAACATCGAATAAGTTTCATTCTAAATAGGTATTAAATTTCCCTTCATAATCTGTGTTTATAAATTCTTCGAACAAAATAAAATTTATAGTGACTGACTTTAATGGCGAACATATGCTATATTTTATTTCAGATATTAAACTCGCCGAGACTTTACAATTTTATATTTTTACTTTATGAAATTACAGCTCACTTTTAATCGATATTTATATGCAGCGCTTGCAAATGAATCCAGCAAAAGCTGTTTATAGTTGAAGCATCAATAATAATGATAAAATAAATTGCTATTTATATGCTAAGCTGTAATAATGTTACAAAATTAAATGAAGTAATTGGTATGTGATTTTTCCATTTTTCTAAGCAATAGAATTATTATGGTATTATGGTATTAAACAAATTTATTACTAGGAATTTAATGAGTAGATACTACTAAAAGATATTTTGAAGCAAAATGTCTTATTTGTATGAAACAATTCGATGATTATAAAGTCGTGTAGAAAATCAGCAGATGCAAAAAGCTATGGTAACCAGATATTCATAGAGAATGTTTAAAGTCTCCTTAAAGCCTGTTTAAAGCCTTACAGAAAATTGCAATGTTTCGAAATTATTAAATGAATTAAAAACAACTTTGTTACTTTTGATTTGTTCAAAAGAATAGCTATTTGGTAGATATAGTTCACAGAAATTTATATAATAATTCTAAAAATTGAAGAGATGCCTTATTTTCGGACAGTTCTGAATGGATGGTAGTTCAATAACTCCCTTCATTGGCGACAAAAGCGATCATTTAACTATTAGGCGACTTTTGTGATAAAAATAAATGACTATGAATATTTAAGTATTTTAGTGATAGCTCAATTAGGATTCGAGTTCTAAATTTTGTTCTAGAACATTCGATGATCTGTCATGGAAGCTATAAGATGCGTAGTCGAGGCAGTCGAATCGAGAGATGCACTAGTAGAGTGAATTTTCTTTTTAGAGAGTTGTTCACCAAAGAATTTTCTTTGAGTGCTTTATGCTTTTGCGACTGTTTAATAACGATCCATTATTATAGATTGTTGCAAGTCTTTTTTATGTACAATTCGTCTATGTTTTGCGTATTCATCGTTATCCAGCACTGAGTTTGATGAACTTTTCACTGCAACCCACATTGTTTGATATTTCAGGAGGATTCAAATACGATTTAAGCATTCTTCAAAGAATGAGCCAAATTTATTACTAGGAATTTGAAATTATAAATTTTTCATTTGGGTATCACCTTTTTGTAATAATATACAGAATATTACTAGGAATTTGAAATGATACATTTTTCAGTTGGGTGTCACCTTTCTGTAGTAATGTACACAAAATTTTGATTTATGTTAAATTAATATATTAATCATTCTATTTCGTGTATTTAGGTAAAGATTTCAATGACAATTCCTGATTATTGATTCTGTTATCAAAAGGTCTAACGGAGACTAATTCCATGGATTTCAAAATATCAAAGGTCTGGTGGTAAGGTCGGTCTTGGCTTCGGAACCGGAGGGGGGGATATAGGAGTTCCATTGAAGAACCGTCGGGTAAGCGGGTCTGGTGCACGCTAAATCCGTCGAGGCAAACTTCCTCCCGCTGATGCGATGTGGAAGTTTGGAAGAGTTGCCAGCTCAGGTGTCTTCCTCGTCATCTGATTGTGATTCAAAATTATGAGGTCCATCCCAAAATAGCCCTAGGTTGCTTTAAAGTGGAATGTTAATATAACTAAACTAAACTAATCCAAATATCAAACAGTTTTTGATGTTATTTTCTAATAAGAAAGTGAAAAAAATGCAACAAAAAACGAGCAAAAAAATGCCCTCTTCATTTTTTACTACCTTATGGAATACTTTGAATACAAGTTTCAAATAACTCTGTTTAAAGTATGTGAACACGTTCGAGACGAATTTTTAAAAAAAAAATATTATAAAATACCTATATTTTTGATTATATACCTATATTTGTATAAAAAATAGAAAAATCGTACAGAGCAAAATTAATTTATTTATAAACCAAAAGTGTTTTGAAAATTTGAATTTGTTTTAAAAGGAAAAAGATAAGAAGTGGAAAAAAGCAAACAACTTCCTAGTTTGAAATTTTATGAAATGATTTGTTTAAAACTTCGGAGATAAGACATCATTCTTAAAGAAATAAATCAGATATTTTTTTATCCATTCCTTTAGTGTTATTATTTTCACTGATAATCACAATAAATATTAAAAATTTTCAACATTCTGAAGCATTTAAACAAATATAGAAACATTTTTAATTGCTTATTCCGAAATTTAAAAACTGGAAAAAATGAGACATCATAATATTGCAAATAATTAAAAATTATGCATCAGATTTTAAACTGTCATTTTTTACGTATAAAAACTTATCAAAATTTAATTTTTTAAATATCATTTAATGATAATTCTTATCACTCATCGATTGACCTTAAGATATGTAATGTCCCCAAAAATTAAGATGTTTTTATAAGAGAAAGCATTCAAAATTAAGAATATTTAACTTTAAAAATTAATCCATAATTCCCTATTACTCTGTAGTTGAAAATTATTCCATAGTTTTCCGATTTTTCAACGTCATCTCCTACCACAGTCCATTTGCATCTTATCTTTTATAATACTCATAATGTGGAAAGTGTGACACTAATTTTTCAAATATTTCAAAAAATATATTACGCCAAGAAGAAGAAAAAAAGAAATAATTATAATTTCCATTTTCTTGAATAAGGAAAATTTCATCATGTCTTTTTCTTAACAAGAAACATCATCTATCTCAAATTTTGCAAGTAGAAGAAAAAATTTACTTTCTCGCAACTACTGACAAAGATGGTGAAATTTTTTTACATAGGTGCATAATGTAAGGTTTCATGTTCATATCAGATATGAAGAAAAAAAAAATCGCCATATCCCATATCAGTAGCGAGAAACTATATTCCACTACAAATTCAGATAAGTGGAGCTGCTTGTTAAGTGACGTTATGGTTACAAATCTGTAATATTGTTTCTCTGCGCTGTTAGTCTCGCTGTAAGGCAGAGAGATTTACGGATTTCTTAATGGACACTGAATAGAAGCTATCTCAATGCCAACTGGTCTCGGCGATAAATACCGTTATCATTTGGTGACATGGCGAAAGATTTGGCGACAAAGTTGAAGGTTCGAGAAAATACAAGGTGTTTGGCTATATATCTATTTAGTGATACATCTCTTAGAGAATTTTAATTAAATTCAAGTATTCAGCCATATTACCATTACTTAAATTTTGTTAATAAATTATTTTACATGAAATTCACATATTCAATAACATCACTCATATTCTGTTTTAGCGAAGAATATTTTTAAATAATTTAATTTTAATTAAATTCTCATATTTAACTATTTTAACCATTATTTAATGTTCGTTATTCATATTTCTAAATAATTCATTTTTAAAGAAATTCACTTTTTTTAGTCATATTAATCTAATTTAATTTAAGACAAATATATTTTGGATGCATTAATTTTAATTAAATTGATTTATTGAGATATATTACCATTGTCTGGTCTTAACGATATATATTTCTTAATAAATAAATTTTAATTAAATTAATTTGGATTAAATCTAAGTAGTAACTTGAGTGCGCGAATAAAAAGCATCTTTATTTTCAATGAATTCGGTAATTAAGCCTGGCAAAAATTTTCTTTTTGATTCTTATATTATTTTAACGCTAAATTAACTGATTAAATATTCGCCTTTTAGAAATTAATGATTAATCAGATTACACTCAATAATTAATTGTGTATACAGTAAGCAAATACATTAGAAATAATTAAAAAAATTCTGTGACTTAATGTTTTTATACGAATAGATAATAAAGAATTGAAATGAACAAAAAAGTTCGATAAACATCTTAAATATAATTTTAGTCTATTCATTAATTTATTTTCATATATAAAACCTGATTCGGCTCATAAGTTCTAATTAAATCCTCTTATTAATTCAGAACATTATTAGAAAAAAAATGAAAAAAAGTAGGATTATAAAGATATTTCCGAAAATTTAAAAGTAGTTATTTAAAAACAAACTAAAAATAAGCTTAAATTAAGGAGGCATTTTGTATGATCGAATATTTTATTTTCATTTTCATTCTTTGTTCTATATATTAATATCAAATATATTCTTAATTCACAGTTGACCATAAGTAATGATGAAATGATTTATACTTTTTTATCTTCTAAAACAAATGAGTTATTAATATTTTTATACAAATAAATAAGATTAATAAATAATATGCATTTCTGTTAAACAACCAAAAAATTACGTATTGTCAACGAAATAAATTTAATAAAATTATTACAGAGTGCTATGATAAGAACAAGAACTAGAAAGAAGACAGAAACTAATAAGAAACTAAAGCATTTTCGAAACCAATAACAAAATAATAACCGAAAACAGATTTTTGCATATTCGGTTCTGTAAAATTTAAAATTAGCAAAATTTAATATGAATAAAATTATTTCCAAAGAAAAACATTTCATCTCCAAATATGAATGCTTCTTTTAGCATTCCTACTCCCTAAATAACAAAACCAAATATTTTTCAAAAAACTCTTTGCGAATCAAAAAAATACATTAAATTTTCTAAAGATTAGTTATAATTATATTCTCTTATGCTCTATTTTTCATATTTTTTACAAACTCAGATGTAAGCATGTATTTTTCCAAAGACTCTTTTGCTGTACCTTATTTTCTCACTTCTTTTGTGATATCTAATTGAATTTTCAATATCAAAAACATTTTATAATTAAAAACTGATTTCTAATTCCTTAAAAACTTACTAATATTTGCAATTTATAAAAGCATGTAGAAAAATAATTATGTTTTATTTCGTTAAATTGGGAAATCTGTATTTTAATTTTCACAAATCAATAAAAGCTTTTGACTTTAATTAAATATCAAGATTAGAGCTATTTTAGATAGGAATAAGGTATTGAAATGAATTAATATGACTCTTTTTTGGTTTTGAAAATAGGCTTAGCTCGTAACCGGAGACGGCGAGTCAAAATGACTCCGCGTTATTCATTGGCTCTGATTATCACGTGGTATTTTGTCCTTGAATACAATAATCTCTTCGGTACCTTTAAATTGTTCTTTTAGCAGTTTGTTGGCAAAAGTCTAAGTATGAACACTTGCATATTACAGAGTTATTCTTTTCCAAAGTTTTTTTGTTCTTATTTATGGAGTCGTTGGTTCCATGTCTCTGAAACTGCTTTTAATTTGAATAATGCAAAAAGAATAAAGAAATATCCTTAAAATAATATTATAAAATATTGTATAAATCATTTTTTTGCTAAATTCCATTAATTATTAATATTAGTGTGGCTCCATAATATCTAAACGAAGTAAATATTCATTAAAAGATTGTTTATATTTTTCTTATAACATATTTACAACATTTAATATTATAACATTTAACATTTTTAATGTTAATATTTTTTTAAATATTTTTGTAACTACATGATTCACAGAATATATTTTGTTTCCAAAATAAATTAAATTCTGCTTTCAAAAGATAAAAAAGAAACGTAACAAAGAAGTCATTTTGACTTCATGTCTCTGGCCGCGTGAGGAAATTCATGCCTCCAGCTACGGGTTAAAACTATTATGCATCTAGTCTTACTAAAATGTAATATGTATCGTAAAAATATCATATCAAACCGACAAAAAATTTAATTACAGTTTTTTGACAAAATATATAAAATAATTAAATTGGAAACGAAATACTTTTAAATGTATCATAGTTTATATATTTATTGAAAAATCATACATTTCTTTTAAAGAGATTATCATGGGGACAATGTTATTAAAAGGAATTTCATTATATCCAGCTAATGTGTCTTGCCCAAAACTTTCTGCCATAAAATTCCATTTTGTAATACGTTCTGTAGAACAGTGAGCATTTATGAAAGCTACAGAGGTAGGTAGAGAACCTCCATAACTAGCATAAACACATAGGAAAGCATAGTCATAAATGGACAGGTTTGTCCATTTATTCGTCTTTCCAAGGTCATCACGTTCAGGTTCTATTTGTTGAGAACGTTGTTCTATTTGTTGTTCAGGTTCTATGTCCAATGAGCGAAGTGGATATTGTTACAAATCGGTGATGCTGCTTCCCAGCATAGTTGCTTCAACCATTGGAAAGACCATTTTACGATAGGCTGTGTTGGATACTGGTCGGATGCCGAATCAGTAATCCCAGGACTTGGCGACAAACCAGATAATACTGGAATCTTCTAGAATTTTGGCGATAGAGTTCTAGAACATTCGCTGCCGTGTCTCAGGAACTATAAAAGACCGTGCAACCACGCTGGAGAAGTGTTTAGCTTTCAACTCTGATTAACTCTCTCTTTTAATGTTTCGAGCAATTTATCATTGTTGTGTTATGTTGTGCTGTTGCGTACTGCTTTTTGCTATGTACTGATTGTGTGTGTCTCGGCTGTGAATTTGTCTTCATATCAGTGACTTCTTGTCGTTTGTTACTGAGGCCTGTTGACTGTGAGTTTCTATACACCCACTACAAGCAAACTCTTTATTTACAGGTTCTTTTTTACAGGAATTTACTGGAGGAATTCCGTAACAATATGAATCGTCTAACGAATGCCTAGATTCGTGCATGGTCAAACCAAAATGGACGCTTCGTTGTGAGATTGTATTTAGAAATATTTCCACCAAGTCTCAAAATGATCACTGATATACACCAGAGTCCATGAGCATGCTTTCACAGTGCTGAATAAATATTCTGCACAATATCGATGCAGCTTTGCCTTATTAAGTAATCCCGGTACAAAACTTTTTGGATCACACCCTCTTGTAAAGCAACTGATTTTTTTTCCACTTGAATTCTTACTTACAATATCTTGAAGGTCATTGATTGTGAAATACTTGTAGATTCAGATAAAATCTCCATCAGTGATGCTACTATCGGTAAATGTTTGATACCTGGGAAGCTACATGGAAGCTTTGGTGACATAGATATGATTGCATCACTCTCAATGAGAAAATCTTTGAATACCTTCTGTGATTCTTGCAACACTTATTGTGATATTTTTTGAACAAAAATAGCTATGAACTGTTTCCTGTCATTTACAACGGTTAGATGGTGAATATGATACTTAAGCTGCTCCCACCCCTTCTTTAAATATCCTGGTCATACCAGCGAAAGGGAGTTCGTTCAGCGCAATCAGAATTAACTTTTACCAGACCCACATTATATTTTAGTAGTCTTTAATAGAATCGGACATAGAGCCTGGAGCTCTCCAACTACGGAACGGAGACTATACCATTAGGTCATTTAGATCTAGTAAATATTTCTAATTTCAACAAAATGTGCCTTATTTCATAAGATTTGATGTCCTTTTTGGAGGATTTTGTCTTGATGAAATGTCTGATAAGGCTTGAAGAAAACTTTATGACGATATTTGAAAGGCCTTGACTTGATGAAGTTTTTTGATAAAGTTTGAAGACGATTTGATGAAGATTTTTTGGAAGATTTTGACTTGATAAAAATGGATGAAAAGATTCAAAGAAAGTTAGGTGAAGATATATGACAAGAATTGAAGAAGACATGAATCAAACTTTATGACTGAAAATTAGTAATAAGAGAAATTTGCTATCCGAATAGGAGCAGAAACTTAAACTTTCATTCTCTGCTACCATTCAGTGAAAGTCTGAAAATGCTTCCCAGCAAATCGTTAACATTATTCCATATAGTTTGTATATTATGCATAAATAAATTATATGATAAATAAATTTTGCTTCAGTGGCAAAAAGAAAATCTTTTTTCCTCAGTTCTTTCAGAATTTACGGCATCTTTCTATCTTCGTTGCTTAAATCATTAATGATTTTTTTAAATTTTTATCCTCAATCGTCCAGTATGTTAACAGCATTAAAATATAACACAAGCAAATTGAATAATTTGTTACTAATAAGAAATTCCTTCATTCCAAATTTATCATGATTCATTTCACTTATTATCCATTTTGTAGAAAATGAGCCGATATTTATCCCAACTTATTAACAATCGGCGAATTCACCATTTAGAATGTTTCGACCTTTAATCGAGCATAATCTTCTTCCGGGTCAAACAAAATGGCTTCCTCCTTTCTTCATTCTTGGAGACATTAGCTATTTTTATTTTTTTCCTTTTCTTCTAAACTACCCAGCATATTAAAATCGTTAGTAAACTGAATAATTCATAACTGTAGAAACTGCTTCAAGCTAAAATCGTAGTAATTTCTGGCCTTATTATCCATTTTACCGAAAATGAACTGATTTAGACGACATACATCCCGCCACAACATATTAATCAGTCGATGACCTCACCAGTGAGATTTTAGAAGTCGAAAAGGCTCTTTCAGGCTTCTGTCTGGAAAAGAGAACTTATTGTTACTTTAATGTCTTCTTAAACGTATGCCGAGAGCCGAACTCATAAAGCCACCGACGGCATATACAACAACTGATGGAACGAAATGCTCTGTAGCATTCTTTGGGGGGAATGTTTGAACATTTAATTAAACTCAACAACCGTTCCCAAGACTCATAAATAGAGCAGGCCGTTCAGTAATTTGCTAGAACCCCGTGCATGTCATTGTTCTCCTCGTCGTTCGGCTCTAAACTTTCGTGGTAAATCGAATTTTAAACAAAATTATCCTATGGGATTCTTTAAGAACAGCGCTTCAGTTGCAGAATCTTCTTTAGAATTCAGTTTTAAATATTCTGATGAAATTTAAAGGCAAATATTTAATCTTGTAAGACATTTTAAAGCTTTCTCGTTTATTTCAATATAAATTTCATTAATATATTAAAAACAATACTTTGTACGAAGAATTCTAAACTCTTACCTACGTATAACAATTCAGTTTATTTGGCCATAACCTGATGCTGTTTCGATGGATGCATAACATTTTTAATAATGGACAAAAGAAGAAAAATGAACTGTTAAAAGAAATGGTTTTTTTCAGAAAAAATGAAAAAAAAAACTGTTGTTATTTTCTCGAACACAGAGTAAACAAAGTGCGAAATTATGATACTCAGCAAAATTGGACTTCCCTAGGGAAGAAACCGGGGGGGGGGGGGGGGAATAGCCCCCAAATTTTGTTGTATATTTTTTAATAAAGTTGGCATTCTCTCCCATGTAAAATTTCAGAGCATGGACACAGCAGTGAATTCCTTATATGGTACTAGAGGAATATATTTATTAAATATTGATCTTTAAGCTGAATCATTTTTGCCGATCTGTCGCGCAATGTTTTGCGATTTCTTTTACGAACAATCTCTGTCATGTGATTAACACAAAAAATTTTTTGGCATTTTTGCCGATCTATTGTGCAATGTTTTTAAGATATTTTTTCCGAACAATCTCTGTGATGTGGTTAACACAAAAACATTTTCAATAAGAATATGTATTTAGAACAACTTTTTACCGACCTATTGAAACCAACGCTTTACATAAAATTACAATTTCTGCGAAAAGATTGCATACCACAATTAATTTATTTAAGTTATAATGTATTTGATTTATCGCGTTTACATTCACGCAAAATTAAAAATAGGCAGACAGTTAATATCTTAATGAATTTTTAGTACCTTTCTTCAAATTAGATGTTAAACCCGTGTATCGAATTTTATTTTTCTAGCTCTGAACGTTTTGTAACTATCGTGTACACTTGTATTTGAGTGGATAACTTCTTGTAAATGGATTTTATATCAAATGCGATAGAAATCTACGCATTTTTCAAAATTTGGCAATCACATATCAACATTCATTCGTGAATCTCAAAACGTTGTTGAGTTATTGCTTACAGACGGACCTAATTAGAATAATGTAATTTCGAACACAGAAAAATTTGAAATTCATATTCATCGAAATATTGAGTTTTCATCCTATTATCCGAGTTTCCAAACATCCCCATTGAATTTTTGGAGGATTACGATACTTTCTGTTTGTATACTTTTTGCAAGACAAAGTAATAAAACATAATTATATTAGCAGCATTAAGCGCTTATTACCCAAAAAATAGGGCAATAGAAACGTCACAGGATGTGTTCGAAATTCCGTCCATTCATGCACGATTAATACCTATGCTTCATGTAATGGCGAAAATTTTGAAGAAGTGAATATCAGTTAATTCGGTTTTAGTGAAACAATACGTGAACACCTACTTAAT
Source organism: Argiope bruennichi (assembly GCF_947563725.1). Lineage (NCBI taxonomy): Eukaryota > Metazoa > Arthropoda > Arachnida > Araneae > Araneidae > Argiope > Argiope bruennichi. Next base: position 35,785,460 of record NC_079157.1, read on the forward strand.
CGTCAGCCACAATGGTTTACCACTTGCTCTGACTTAAAAAACTTCCTTACAGTTGCATCTACTCATTTGGTATTCTCCTTTCTTATGTGACTCGATTCCTATTAAGTTTTTTTACCTTCCTTCTAAGTTTTGCATGGATATCTAAAACACCCTGTATATAATTCTTGTAGTTTCTAGAATCCTCATTTTTGTTGCAAAAACCGCCAAATGGGTGCCACGTTTGTCGCTAATATTGGAACTTATTGACCTAAAATCTTGCATTGACTTTGCAACCATGCAGTATTCACTAAAAATATAGGTAATCTCCCTTTTCAGCATAAGTAAAAATATTGCCAAAAAATATTATAGATTCGGGACAATGTTGTATTAAGCGAACGAGTAAAAATAATTACAACATCCAATGTAATTTTGCTGTTTTATTATGACATCTCAGAAATAGAAAAAATTGCTTGAAAAAAATATATCGTCAATATTAAAAACAATCTGCGCAAACAATATACAACATTTTTTTCTAATAAAAATGACATTTTCAAACGAAAATAATTTTTTCTTTTGAATTAATTTTTTTATTGTACATTAACTATTCATTTGTTCTATATTTTGGAGATATTTTGATCACAAGATCAATAATTCGGTGTGTTAAAGTAGTAAAGGAATTGTATATAATTTTTCAATTAAAGAAATTGAAGATTCCCGCTAATAATTTTAGGGATTATTTATGAAAATGATAATATATATAAAAAATGTACATTAATATCATGTGACAGTAACAGATATCTGATATATCTCAACAGAAAATAAGCAGAAGATAACATGAGATATCGTCTGTTCTATCTGTTGCCACTTATTTGATTTTTGGGTTTTGAAGACAAAATCGAACTTTTTCTTACAACATTTTTCAAAAGGTCAGATATAGGAAGTTCTAGAATATAGTTTTCAACAATATCAAATTTTTTCTCAATTTTGTCTTGTTGCCTGCCTTTGCAGAACTATACTTTTTGTGAAGATTTGTGACATTTCGGAAGTTCGAGTGTTGCAAGAAATGTACTGATAATAATTTTGGAAAAAGATTGTAGGAAGAAATGTACCAGAAGAATGTCATATTACCTATTGTCAGCACCAAGAATATTATTAAGTAATGCATGCTACGGTAGCTAGCACTGTGGGAAATATTCTAAATTTTCAAATATTCTTTTATAACATGGTCTTATGTAACAAGGAAATGATTGCATTTCTTTATTACATAAGCCTTTAACACATTGACAACCAAATAACCTTTCACATAATAATGTTATATACAACATCTGGTCAAACTTATTGTGCTTGTTCGATTGAATGAATATAATTTTTTTTAATGGAATGGAAAGGAAATTTTTGGCTCTTACTCATATTTTATTTCTTTGTTTCTGGCCTTTTTTTTTTTTTTTTGTTTCCTCATTTAAAATTAAAAAAAAACATTTTTGAATGCTATCAGCTCTACTTGTTGTTGTTTCTTTTAATTTCAATCTTTTCAAAAACATGTTTAATCATTGCCACAATAAATTATCCGCATATTATAAAGATATTAAACATTTTACTATTAATATTTACATTATTTTATATATGTTACTACCATTATTTGCTTTTAATAATTTACTATTTTTGAAAGATATCAGCTCTAATTGCTACTATTTCTATTAATTTCAATCTTTTCAAAATCACGTTTAATCATTGCCACAGAAAATTACATATTATTAAGATATTTAACATTTTATTACTAACTTTTATATTATTTTATATATGTCACTACCATTATTTACTTTAATATTATACTGTTTTTGTACGATATCATCTCTGTTGTTTGTTGTTGTTTGTTTTCTTATGGCACTTGCCACTGACAAGCCCACTGTTACGAAGACAGCGATTTAAGCCTGAGGGGGACGTCTCTTATTTTTTATAGCAGCGCCAACTAGGGCCAAGAGTACGACTTTGCCACTCACGCATCACTCATTCGCTTGCACAACCCCTTTTTACAGGAGAGCACATTCACACATCTCACAGATAGAACAACAGAAGAACAACCATGCCCAAACCGGGACTCGAAACCGGGACGCCCAGATCACGGGGAAGAGGCGCTACCCCTATGCCAGGACGCCGGCATATCATCTCTACTTGCTGTTGTTTCTTTTAAATTCAGTCTTTTAACAATCATATTTAATCATTGCCACAATATGTTACCCTCATAATAAAAAATATTTAATATTTTACCAACAAATAGATAAACATTCTTTTGACTCATAAATCAACTAAAAATTAAAGGTGCGTATAGTTTTTTCATAGAACATTAAAAACAACAATTTATTTCAAATATCTTCAAAATAAGTCACATTTTGGTGAAGTTTTATATTCATGTTAAGACATCTATATATCGCATTGCTGATATATAGATTTGATTCAGAATTTCATTGTTGTCTAATTCTTCAATTTCATATAATTCAGAATTTCAAATTGTTCTAAAAATTTCTTTATTTAACGAAAATATGCAGTTGAGAAGAGGCTTCAGTTACAATGTTCATGATTCAAAGCGAACATCAAAAACAACTAGGAAGAATTTATTTTCTCGCATACTTTTAAATAATGGCGTTTTTCCAGAGAACGCCTTGTGTGACAGTGGCGTATAATAGTTACAAAATATTAACCTTTGGCGGGAATTTAATATTTTTATTGAATCTATCGTGCCAAATTTAGCAATTTTCTTGGCGATTAATCCCTGACATGCGGTTAATACTTTCTGAAAATGGATTTGTTTTTCAGACGTGTTTTTACAAATCGATTTTAACAAAAATTTGACACATATCTGGTCTTGTAGTCCTAAATTCCCAAATTAAATTTGATATATTTAAATCATTGCGTTTTTTAGTTATAGAATTTACATATTTCTTAAAATACAGACCAACAAACAGTCAACCCCTTGTTGGATATTGCTATATATATATATATATACTAGCCGCCTTTGGCGACCAGCCGGTTCGCCAATCTTAATGTTCGTTAAAATTTTAATAATTAAATATTTTATGCAATTCCTACTTTAATAGCTTCTTCATTAAAATATTTTAAGACTTCAAATTTTGATAGTCACATGATTCTCTCATAATATTATAAACGCCTTCAGTCATAACGTATTATGTATCTCTCTAATTTTCTGTTAGTTCCCGTAGAATTAATACTATAAATTAAAGTGGAAAGGATGAATCTGCAATTAATATAATAATATTTTTTACTGAAACAAAGTATTTTTTTGTAATATGATTACTGAAAACAGTCACTGAGCGTTTAAACTTTATGGGCACTAAAGAATATCTTTCCTAATTTATGTAATATTTCAAGAATTTGCCAACAAAATATTCTCAGATTCATTATGACCAGAAAGATTCATTAACAATGTTTAATTTTAAATGCATCAAACTCTAAGAAAATAAAACGAATCGTTTAAAATAATCGGTCGAAAACAGGTTAAAAAAAACTATAAAAACGATGTTCTTAAAACTATAAGCGTATACAAAAAATATCTAACTAATATAAATACAATTTAATTACAAAAACATGCAACTAACCTAAAAATAATTTAAATCATCCGTTGATAATGGTTGTCATGTCAAAAATCAGAACACACTGCGCATGCGTGAATTTTCAACGCCAATTACGTTGACGCAAATGCGTGAGTTTTTCTACGCCAGTTGGGATAACGCTATGCAGATTACAAATTTTTAATTTCCTTTATTCTGTTTTATTTAAATTCAAAAGTATTTAAGAATGAATCTGAAAGATCGATTCATTAACAATGTTTCATTTTAAATGCATCAAACATTAAAAAAATAAATAGAATCGTTTCAAATAATCAGCCAAAAAATCTTAAGCCTAGCCTCATGACTGTTGGGAAAAAAAATGAAGCCGTACTCATTTGGCGGTGGGGAAAATGAAGATTTTTTTGGCGGGAAAGTTAGTTTTTAATTAATAATTAAAATTCTAATTAAAAATTCAAAAAAAGGGCTATCCTATCTTTTAAGTTAGATCAAACCGCACACTGAGTGCAAATTTGATTAAAATCGGTTAAGTAGTTTAGGAGTCCATCGCGGACAAACAACGTGACACGTAATTTATATATATTAAGATAAAGACGAATATGTGGTGTTGGCGCTCTTTTTGACAAACCATCTGACTTTTAGCTTTTGAATTGGTTGTATTGTGACTTCTTAATAGCAATTGATCGTTGGGTTCTCAAAGTTTTTATTTAATTTTTGATTGAAAATATATTTAAATGTATATATAATGTAGCCAAGTGTTAAATGCCTTTTTAATCACTTTAAAAATCAGAAAAATAAACTTTTCAAAGATTTCAATTCTAATTATTCCAAACTTAATTTCCACTAAGTTTTAAAATTTTTGTATATTTCATTTTACGATAATACTTTTTATTGTTTTATTAATTGTGTTTATGTTGTTGTTGTTGTTTGTTTCTTATGGCACTTGCCACTGACAAGCCCGCTGTTACGAAGACAGCGATTTAAGCCTGAGGGGAACGTCTCTTATTTTTTATAGCAGCGCCAACTAGGGCCAAGAGTACGACTTTGCCACTCACGCATCACTCATTCGCTTGCACAACCCCTTTTCACAGGGGGGCACATTCCCACATCTCACAGATAGAACAACAAAAGAACAACCATGTCCAAACCGGGACTCGAACCCGGGACGCCCAGATCACGGGGAAGACGCGCTACCCCTATGCCAGGACGCCGTCAATTGTGTTTATACACACCGTCAATGCAACATTATTATTTGTATATTTTTGCATATATGTTATTGCTTCTTTAACTAAGAGTAATTTTTTTTTAAAAAAAAATATAATGAGCAAGGATGATTGAATCATAAAATATTATCATTTTACTATATTCAAGATTGGAACTACGAATCTTCTATAAATTTTTCTTAATAATTCTCGGAATAGCATGTTTATATAATCTTCTGATAAACCTCTCTTCTAAATTCATATATATAATATTATTACAATTAGAGTAATTCTTGTAACAAAGCATTAATTTTTGTCATTGCTATACAATCTTTACAGACCTATTTATTCTCTCAGTTTCCTGTTTTTCCTGACTGTTCAAATATTAATATATGAAAAATTTATTTAAATTTCACTTTCTTATTTGATTGGACAGAAATGTATGAATTTAAGATAACCAATCTGCTTCAAATAACTGCGCGCAAATAAAAAGATATATGCACTGTGGTATAAAAACAGAAATGAAAATGTTGTTTCTAAGCTAATATTTAAAGGAAGAAATTTCTCATGTAAATTTTAAAGTTGGTTTAATGAAACAATGAAATTAGCTGGATTATCATCATAACAATAATAAAAAAAATCCTCTCGGCAAGCTAGAAGGTAAAGATAGATTTCCTTTAGATCTAAGTTACTATCTGGCAAAATAAATTGTTGATGTTAAAAACAGTCAATATTAGGGCTTGAAAATCCTTTACCAACTCCTAACTTCTAAGATATTGCAGCTATCTAAAAACTTAAAGCACAAATCTTGTTCGTCTTAATGAGGGGCTAATTTGAATAAATGGATTTATTTTTCTGTCTTCAATGTTAAAAACGTTAAAGCGAAATGAAAATTTTAACCCCCACACCACACCATTTCCTCCTCCTTTAAGCTAGACGGGCTATTTATAAACTCGTTCAAGATTTTTACATTTCTAACAATAACAATATTTAAAACCAGTTAAAATCCAAACAAAATTTCTCTAGTTAACCTGTATCAATATAATTGGAATAGACAAATTTATCCCTATGATTATATACTATGATAGGGATTTCTGTACACGTGTCGATTTAGGATAGGGAAATCAAGGTATCTTTTAAAAAGAATACGCTTAGCTGAACAATTTTTTATCTCTTCACTCGGAGCTTCGGAACAGCTGATTTAAGCATTTTTATAGAGCTTCTATAGTATTAATTAAATAAAAAAAGATTGAATTGGATCAGGAAATAAGGGAACATTTTAGAAATATAATTTCGAAATATATATATATATATATATGTAAGTATTAATATATATAATATAATTATAATATATATATATATATATATATATATATATATATATATATATATATAAGTAACCAATCTAAAGTAAGAAATAGTTTGAAAACAAAACAAAACAGTTTCGAAATCGCAACTAAAAATTATTACCTATTCAAACTAAAACCAAAAAAAGAACTTCATAGTATTTAGAGAGCGCAACTGCAGCTACTTCTAAAACACAGATGAATTGATACAAAAGTATTAAAATCAAGTTAATAGGAAAATCAAAAAAAAAAAAAACCAAATAACAATTAAACCAAAAAATATATAAAAATGAATCCGGCCTGAAGACTTTTTTTTTTTGAAACCCTGCCTGAGGGTGACCCTTGAAAAAGTCTTCAGGCCGGATTCTTTTTTATATTTTTTTTTTAATTTAATTTTTATTTGGTTTTTTTTTTATTTTCCTATTAACTTGATTTTAATACTTTTGTGTATATATATATATATATATATATATATATATATATATATATATATATATATATATATATATATATGATATATATATATATATATATATATATGAATATATATATATGATATATATATATATATATATATATATATATATATATATATATATATATATATATATATATATATATATATATATATATATATAAGCTTCCTATAAGAATCTGCCTAAAACATTATCATAGATTTGTATGAGATGAAATTTTATGAATATATTTAAAGAAAAACAACTATTAGGAATTGAAATTGGCATTATTAAAAGATGTTTTTTCAGTGTTAAGGTACTTTAAGAAGTGTTTTTATTGGGATAATTTGGAAAAATATAACTGAAAACCTCACAATCTGTTTAATTTTTATTTAATTTAAATTTTAACCGACTCTGGAACTTTAAAAATTTGAACGTGACCTTTCTTTTGTCTTAAAGAGAAAATGTGCTAAATTTATTTAAGATCGGATAAGAATTATGGAGTAATATAAAGGATATACAAATCAACGTTCATCTTTTTATATATATATATGAATTTATTTATATATATATGTATATAAGTATAAATGTAAATTTCAAAATAGAAATTTACAAAAATGCGTTTAATGACGCTAAAACAGTATCATTTCTCTCTAAAATGATTAATTGCATAACTTTACATTTGGAATTGTTAATTTATTACAATAAAATAATACACTTCGTCAGTAGATGCAACTCATAATATTCTCAATTAGCAAAACAACGGACTTGTCAATTTCCGATTTTATTCTGTCAAACATAATTCAATTCTTTCTATAAAAAGTATACGTTAAATATAGAAACTCTGGTTCGTTTTCTCTGTGTGTTTTTTTTTTCTTCTTATCTTTCTCAGGTTAACAATACTGTGTTTTGTTCGTGGTTAAATAGTGTTTTTTTTTATTATTTTTTTTACTTCCGGTTCGATCATTACCAGGCAGAAAAGTTATCCAAACAGAACTAAATTATTCCTTTCAGATGAAGGTCTTTAAGAAAACAAAGTAAACAGTACCATCCAAAACCGACTTGATTTGAGAAAACAAACGTACAAATGTAATTACACTGCCGACGTGGAGGTGTTTTAATTCTTTAGTCTTGCCTTAATTATCGTTTGCTTCGACCCTTGCGAATACCCCCCCTCTCCCACACTCTCCCTCCAGGAGCACCCCTTTCTAGTCTGCTATCATGTCCCCCCGCTCTCATCTAGTTCACTCATGCGTTCGAGTGGTTCAAGTTTCTTCCCGTGATTCGAGACACGTTGCTAAGCAACAGGTCTCACGGTTTCTATGGCAACGGATTGAGAGAGAAGATTCATTGAAGAAGAAGAGCCTATCTCTCCCCCAGTATAGCGACGTGTAAATTTCAACTGCTGCTCAAAATAGATTGCAGGCACTTTTTCACACTGTCGAATTTAGATTATTTTATGAATATTTTTTCCCTTTTCCTTTAATTTTAGTTTGAAGTGAATTTCATCTTTTAGAAAAATGAGTAATTTTAACATTATTATTTCACTTTTGAAGGGGGAGGGATTAGAGCTATTTTCAAATTTTCGTAATATTTGGATAGTTTTAATTTGCACGTAAGAAGTGTATAATGGCTTATCCTTTTATGTTTCAAGTGGGATTTTATTTTAATAACCCCTCATTCGATATTTTTCAAGAGTATATATTATTCCATTAATTATCAAGCATGAAATGATCTCTACCATTTTCTTTTTAAATTATCCGGCAATTCGTTGGCAGTCGCAATAAGTGTTAAAAGAAAGTTAGAATTTTGTAATAATTCATTGATATGAAATTCTATTTAATTGCACAAGGCAGAATATATGAAATAAATGATATGCTTAAATATTATGTATTAAAATCGCTGCGTTTTTGAATTATCGCATTTAGATGGATTCGGAAGTACAAACCGACAAACGGGCAACTCTTATAATGGATTAGAACAACATTTGGTAAGAATCAAAATTTTAAATTCTAGATATGTGTTTCAAGTTTTATTAACGTCTCGTTTTAAAGCAGCATTAGAGCTATTTTAGAAAAGAATTCGTAATTTTGAACCGCGCTCAGATGACGAGAAAGACGCCTCAGCTGACTCCCCCTCTCCAAACTTCCACACCACACCAGTGTAAAGACGCTTGGCCCCGATGGATTTTACGCGCACCAGGTCCACTTACACGACGGCTCTTTGATGGAATCAGGTCTCGAACGCGAAGCCGAGACATTGCTACCAAGTCACAGCGGCCCAAACATATGTTTCAAATAATACCCAAACTCTTTACGTTTTATACTTTTCATGTTCCTTTATATTCGTACAATCGAAGAAGCAGAATTTCTTTGAGAAGATATTTCTCAAAATTTCATATAAATCTGTGAATTTTGGTGCAAAGTCATTAATCAAATTTCATTGGCTTAGTCCAAAAAGGATTTTTTTTTTATATTCACAGGGGGACAAGGCACAATTCCAAAAATGTATTTTCCAGATTCAGAGAAGTTCTGAAACATAGATTCATCAAAATTTCGATTTCGAGTAATATAAAGATTACAATATTTCCAGCCGGCGTCCTGGCATAGGGGTAGCGCGTCTTCCACGTGATCTGGGCGTCCTAGGTTTGAGTCCCGGTTTGGGAATGGTTATTTTTCATCCGTTCTATATGTGAGATATATGAATGTGCTCCCCTGTAAAAAGGGGCTGTGCAAGCGAATGCGATGCGTGAGTAGCAAAATCGTACTCTTGACCCTAGTTGGCGCTACTAAAAACAATAGACGTACTCTTTCGGCTTCAATCGCTGACTTAAAAATTCAGCGGGCTTGTTCGTGGTAAGTACCATCAGAAACAACAACTACAACAATATTTCCACTTTGCAAATTTCGTATGCAAGACAGTAAAAACAAGAAACTGAAACCTAAAGCTAATAGAGCAGTCTTTTGGAGACGTCAGAACCCTGCTCGATTTTAAGGGCACAGTAAGTTAGCTAGCTAATAGAACAGAATAGTCAGTAAACCACTCTGCCACCAATCAACTGCACTGTCTCCATGCAATCAATGTGGTCATCCGTTGCATGTGCCATCATCATCCAGTAGAGCCACTTCGCAACCCTTCAGTTGGAGACGTTAGAACCCTTCCCGATTCTAAAGGCACAGTATGTAATTGGTACAATAATTTTAATTTTACATTTCAACAATAATTAATTTTCACACCATATTTATTAGTCTAATAAACTAATAAACATGGTGTGAAAATTAATATATATATGTATATAAATATATATAATATATTAATTTATTATATATATATATATATATATATATATATATATATATATATATATATATATATATATATATATATATATATATATATATATATATATATCCTCTAAAATACTTCTTAACAATTCGCTTCGAATCATTTTATAACTTTATGTTTAAAACTTAAATTAGTCATTAGAAAGATTCTTGTTCACTTCCTTAAAACATGTTTGTTTTGAAAATTGAAAATTGCGGCAGAAACATAAAAGCATACTTAAAAAAATTTTAATGTTTCAAAAAATTTTTCTGCAAATTTTACTGTTTAATTGAGTATTATAAATAAAATAATTTATATTCCTGTATTTCATAATTAATGTAACAGCAACATTTTATTGGTGAATAAGGTAATAAAACACCTTATGGTAAATAAAGGTGCCTGCATTAATATTTTTTCTCTTCTTTTTTAGATGGTCCAGCAGTGGTGCGAGTCAATATGTTTATCAGAAGCATTAGCAAAATAGATGACGTGAAAATGGTAAGAATTCTTTTCAGCAAAAAAAAGCAATTTTGATATTAATTTCAACACTTTCATTATCTGTCTTCACATATTAAATGCTTCATGATATCATTATTTTCATTTACCCCTTCCCAATACATGAAATCCAAAATTCCTTTATTTTTTAAAGATGATTATTCCAAAAACGATTTACAGTATGCGTCAAAATATATAATACTGAAACTCGCGCATCTCGAACACGTGGCTGCGTTAATCGACGAGGCATGGCTCCAGCTGCACGTGTTTGCAGTAATGCAAAGAATTTTGTGTTGTGCAGTTGTTGGAAATGGGTCTCTCGACAGAGAAAAAAAAATATTTATAGTTGATCATTGTTTCTGCTCATACGGAAGCAATCGTGAAGGTAGGCTGAGTTTGAAAAAGGTGTTAGAACACTTCCAAGAGGAGTTTGATAATACGGCACCAAGTAACACAGTTATGATGTACATTGTTATCAAATTTCGTTGTTCTGATAGTGTACTGTTTCAACGGAAGGGAAAGGAGGGTGTGTTCAACTGTGAAGATCCACCATGAAAGGTACCTGCATTTCGTGAGAAAATAATCGCTTTTTGCATTAATTTGCAGCAACCTTTGTTTGAGGATATGTTTGAGCGACACAATAAAAATAAAATTCTGAGCACTTGTTGCACCCGAATTCTGCAATTTTGTGTAAGATAGGAGCATAACATCTTTATTAAAAATGAATTAGAAAATTTTAAGGGGACCCCTCCCCCCCAGACGTTGGTTCTGTGTTCTAATCTGAAAGCGTCACTCCCAATTATAAATGTATGTTTAAATAAGCTTTACCCTCTCTCAATTTTTGTCTCAGGATCAAATCACCTTGCATATATACATAAATACAAACTCACAAAATACCTAAATACAAATACAAGGACACAAAAGGAAGATATTGTGGTAGAAATATGAATATTTCTCACGAAGAGCAATATCATATTCCAGCGATAGAGTTAAGATGGTATTTATTTTGCGTAATATCGAACTAATTAACATTACAGATATACCAAAAACCTGAGAAAATCACATAAAAGAGTCATCTTAAACTCATCATCAAAGACTCACATAAAACTCTTCTAAACTAAAAAGATTTCAATTAAAAAATTAAAATATAAAAATTCATTTCAAAATTCCAGCAATGTCTGTGATAATTTATATCATTCTACTGGTGAAGAAATTTAAGCATATTGTTTTAATTTATAATTTATTTCCAACAACCTTATCACTTTTTTTTATAAGAAGTACGCAATGAAAAAATATTCTAATTATCAAAAAATACCAATTCCAGATTTTGTCCAATCTCCACTTTTCAGATCTCTTCAGTGGAAATCAGTCTGTCTGACTGTCGAATACAAGTGATAATAATAATTACAAACAATAAAGAGCTAGATAGAAAAAATTTAGTGCGCTGCTTTTGCATCTAAAATGCAGACAGATATCGAATTTGGAACCAAATCCCAAAACGTGTTCAGTATCTGACTGTCTGTACTTTTGTATCCATGCAAGCGCAATTATTTAACCAGCAGAAATGGTATCCCCAAAATTTTCTCCCCAATTCTCTAATAAAGGTGTTAACCCAGAGAATTCCCTACATGGCATTGGCGTAATAGTTATGAATTATCTACCTTTGGCTGAATTTAGCATTTTTACTGAATCGTGCCATTCCTTGGCGTATTTTTTGGTGATTAATTCTTGGCAAGTGGTTAACAGTAACTGAAAATCGAATTTGTGCTTTATAAGTAATTTTTTCCCAACCCACTGAAACAAAAAATCTGACAGAAAATTACATTTGTAGGCCTAAATTCACAAGCTGAAATTCAAATATTTATGACAAAGCGTTTTAAATTTATCCATTTGTACGCTTCTAAAAGTACGGACCAATAGATGGTTATCCTCATGTTGGATTTAGCTCAAACTTTCATAAGTATCTGTAGTATAAGTACTTAACACTTAACACCTCTCCATGCCCCTGCGACTATAATCTTAACGATTATTTAAACAGTTGGGTGGACATGGAGAGTGAGAGTTGCAGATGGCTAAGCTAATGATGTGGAGGTAATGGTGATTGGGCTGATGATGTGATACTGATGTTGGCAGAGTTGTAGTTGGCTGGGTTAAAGATTTTTAAGCTGCAGTGGGTTGCATTGGAGTAGGTGAGCTGAATTCGGTTAGACTGGTGAGGAGCTGACTTGGCTGGGTTAGAGCAGGAATGGTTGGTTTTAGGTTGGGTTGGAGCATTGATGTCATGGGCTATGTAGTATAAGTACTGTAGATGTTAAAGCTGTACCAAATTTTATCTATCTAGCTCTCTTCATTTTGTACTTATAGTGTTAACTTGTAGTTGAACAGCCGGACAGACAGATTTCCTCTCACCGCATTTGGCACAAAATTTAATAGAAATCGGCCATTACCAATTGAAGTTTCGGTTTGAAGATCGTGTACCAAATTCATCTGTCTATCTCAAAGTGTTTTTGAGTTATCTTTGCCACAGACAGAGCAATGGATATTTTCCAAAAAATGTAATTTTTAGTCTCAATGAGGTCTAAAACGTGGTGATTCGTCAAAATCTCGAGTCCGATTTTCTTGACTATTGTACGAATTGCTTGACTATTATACGAGAAATTATATAACTACATATATGAGAGAGTAATAAAGTAACAGGTATAAGAACATTGGTTTGTTGTTTAAACATCAAATTTTGAAACAAATCTATCAAAGAATTGACCATCCGCCTATCAATAGTTTCGCATGAATGTAAATATCACAACTTATTACTGCAAAAGAATGAATGAAATTTGGCATCTTGTGAATACTATTGGTGTCCTTTTCCCAATTTGGTTTAAATCTATAGGAAATAAAGTTATCCAAATTATGTATCCGATTTTATGCTTCTTGTAAACTAACTGTATGCCTGCCATTTATCGTCAAAGAGCGCTAGACAGATTCATTAAAACAAATAGATTTCACCTTAAGTTCGATATTTCATAACTATTATCCGCCAGTGCTATGAAATTAATGCACAAATAACAGTTTTATTTACCATATTAAGAAATAGCCAATTTTCATATGTCGAGCTGAAAATAAAAATTTGTGCACCTGTGGCATTCACGCCTAGCTCATTGCCTACAATTTTATGCGGTGGAAGAAGGTTAACACGTTTAATACAGCGTATGAGAGAAACTTTTTGGTTTAACTCTCGCTAATAATAAAATTAATTAATTAATTAAAAACCTTCGCTAATTTCTCAGTTAATTAAATTTATCATAACTTAATCACATAGAAATATTCCTGTAGTACCTAATTAGTAAACAAAGAATTGTATAATATAATTTCAGTTATTTTTGTGCCATTTCATAGTACATTTGTTTTCATAGAATCAAAGAATATCTGTTAAAAAATTCAGTTCATCCTTTTCTTTGCTCCTAATAATTAAATTAAATGCTAACTAAGATTTCTAATTAAATAAAGATGAATTTTGTTGAATTCTGAATGTAGCATTTCGAAATAAATCTACGTAAACATTTTTGAAAGGATTATCATTTATATTATTAAATATATATATATAAGTATTTTGAGTCGTAAAATTTCTAAGTTCTCAATATTTCAATTTTCATTATAGCTTTGGTTTTTCTTGCTACTTTAAATAGATTTATTCTTAAAAACTATTTAATTACTCCAATTTAATACGCTGAATTCTTTTGATTAAGTATTTATTTAATTCTTAAAATATTTATCTTAAAATAAAATATTTCTCCTTGCGAAATACTCATTAAAATAATGCTGGAAGATTTTTTTTTTTCATTTCGTATAGTTTATCTTTTTCTTAATTAATGCATGTTTTAATTAGTACTAAATAGTTTTTAATTACATCGGCAATTAAACTAATTTTTTGAAACATTGAAGTCCTAGTTGTTTAAGAATTTTCCTGAAGTCTGACATTTCACAACGGAAAACGGATTTCTTTATTAGGTTATATTTCGCAAAATTTAGTATTAAATTAAATTTTCATAAAATAGGAAACCAGAAAGTTCCATTCAAAACTTTCTAGAATTTTTTTGTTGAAACCATAAAATACAAATTGGGAAATCTCAAATTATTTAAAACGATAAATCAATATTATAACTTTTATTTTTTTCATTTTGCGAATGTGTTTTCAACAATTTGTTTGTCATTAGTTGGTTTCCTTTTATCTTCTTAAAATTTTATCTTTTCTTATCTTAAAAATTGTAATTCTCTTCATTTTCATAATATTTCGAAATCCTTATATTCTTCAACCTCTTAACTGTTTTTTTTTTCTTTTCATAATCTAATTAAATGGCATCTTATTCTATGATAAAATTCAGTTTAACTAATATATTTAAGAAACCATAAAATACTTGAGGTTTTTATGGATTGTGTGCTATTTTTGCATCGAATTATAGCATCTTTAAATGATTGGATATCAGCTTATAAAACTAAAAGCCAATTATTCAACTCCTATATGACTTTCGGACATGATGTTTAAGGGGTTAATTTTTTGGTCGTGGAATCATATCTTGTTTTTCTTACTTGTGTGAACTCATAGCATCCTCACTCTGATTAGTTTTCACATGCCATACTTATAATTACCTAATCTTCTCGTTTATATAACTCGTAAATTTATATCGTGATATATGAATAAAAGATCATTTAATTGAGAAAAATTTCTTCAAGAAAATTGTAGGCTTGCAAAAAACTATGATTTCAAAATTTGTAACAAATATTAATTAAAAATTTTCATTTGTTCTTTATAAGTGTTACTTTTATTTGTTTTTTTTATTCTTTCGTATTTTGTAGTTTATAAAAAATATATTAATCCTCAGAAAATTCGAATTCATGATTTTAACGATTCTCCACGTTTTACACCTTTATAAGTTCGAAAAACACATTTTTGAAAAATATATGTCTGTCTCTTTATGACAAGGATAACTCAAAAACGTTTTGAGCTAGACGGATGAAATTTGGTATCTATTATTTCTTAGATCAAATTTGCAGATTTCCATCAAATTTGTTCAGTGGAAGTCTGTCCGGGTGTTCGAATATTTTAGCAAAATAATTACAAAACGGCAAGAATTAGATAGATAAAGTCCGGTTCACAGATTCCATATCTATAGTTTAGACACCTGCTAAATTTTGAGCCAAATACAACAACGGGTTCATTGTACTTTCAGAAACGAGTAAAGGTGATAATTCAAAAACACAATGACTTAAATATATCACATTTGGTTTGGGATTTTGAGATTATATTGCAGTTTTGTGTCAATTTTTTTTTTTTTTTCATTCGGTTATGAAAAACACGTAAAGCAAAAATTCGACCGCATGCCAAAGATTAATCGCCAAATAACTCGCCACGAATGACACATTAGATTCAGTTTGCTAAACTTAATATTTCGTTTTTGGCTTGAAAATGCTAAATTCATGCCGAAAGTCAACATTTCGAAACTACTGAACGCCATTGCCATATAAGGCGTTCTCCGGAATGACAAGTTTATTAGAAAGTATGCGAGAATGTTTTGGGAAGACCACACTAGCTGGTTTTCCTTACATTATATCTACTTAGTCCCATCTTTTTTTTTCCGTCAAATTTCAACTTATCTTGATTAAATTCGAATACATAAGTCTATACCTATCCATAACTTAAATTCTTGTATTCTAATAGATAATAAAATGTACTAAAACTTACGAGTACTTTAAGATGTGTTAAAACTGATATAAGGAAATAAATGACAAAAATGTTTGAAGTAACTACACATTTATAATGAGCATCTTATTTCTCAACTATATGGCTGATAATGATTTTTTTTTCATTCACATTTTTTCTCATTCATTATAACGTTTGTTGTAATAATGACATCATATGTGTAATGAAGGAAGAAAAAAAATCATGGAAATAATTATTACATCCCACATCAATTATCACAATTTTGTAGTATTAACATCTATAATAATTGCAATAAACCAAAAAGTTAATTTCATTAATTCATTATATTTTGTATACAAGTAGATGTTAACATACTCGTCACTTTTTACAAGGGGTATTCAAGTCAAAAGGTACGAAACGACACTGTGGGTATAAATGAAGACTTTATTCAAAGTATACACCATAGGTCTGAGCACAACGATCCCATTGATTAACGAGCCGAAGGATTCCTTGTTCCCAGAATTCCTGTTGCCGTGACGAGACACAGTCCTTCACAACGTCCTTGAGTTCGCCGTCCGAGTTGAAGCGCTTCCCTTTCAGATGTTTTTTCAGGCGGCCACACACATGAAAATCGCAAGGCAACATGTCCGGGTTGTAGGGCGGATGGTCGAGCTGTTCCCACTTGAACTTTGCCAGTTTCACGTGTGAGACCTTGGAGACGTGTGAACGCGTGTTATTATGGAGCAGAACTACACCCTCTATGAGTAGCCCCGGTCTTTTGTCCTTGACGGACCCGCGTAGTCTTCAGAGTGTCTCACAGTTAAAGCGCTTCCCTTTCAGATATTTTTTCAGAACTATTAACTCCGATTTGTACTGTGAGACACTCCGAAGACTACGCAGGTCCATCAAAAACAAAAGACCATTCTACTCACGGAGGGTGTAGTTCTGCTCCATAATAACACGAGCCCACACATCTCTAGGGTCCCACGGGCAAAACTGACAAATTTCAAGTGGGAGCAGCTCCACCATCCGCCCTACAGCTCGGATATGTCACCCTGCGATTTTCATGAGTGTGGCCCCCTGAAAAAACATCTGAAAGGGTAGCGCTTCAATTCGGTCAGCGTACTCAAGGACGCTGTGAAGGACTGGGTCTCGTCACGGTCACAGGAATTCTGGGAACAAGGAATACTTCGGCTCGTTAATCAATGGGATCGTTGTGCTCAGGTCTATGGTGTATACTTTGAATAAAGTCTTCATTTATACCCACAGTGTCGTTTCGTACCTTTTCATTTGAACAGCCCCTTTACTTTCTTGTATACGAAGTTTGACGGATTTGGTTCGTAATTTGATACGAACCTACACACAAAATGATAAATTTGTTCATTCACATTTATCTATATTGTTCTTCACATTTTTGTAGTTATCATGTTTACATGAACACGGACAGACAAACAGGAAAACATCTCCTCAGTGTGTCAAAAAAAATGACTGAATATTAAAATTTTGATGTAAGGAGAACATGTCAGATTTCATCATTCTGGAACAAAGTATTTATGCGGTATCGTGCTCATAGGCAGACAGATATAATAACAAAAATGTGCTTTTTGGACTTAGGGGAATTTAAAATATTTATCTCAATCAAAATATCAAAATTAATACAGAGATTACAATAATTTGTCTCTGTTCACTTTGTATACCGGAAAGAAACCAAAGGAAGTGATCTCCCTTAATCTTTCTTGCAAACTTTCTTATAAATTTGTTATCACCCCACCCCACCCACAATGCAAATAAAATGATGGTCCTTGGCCAGGTCTGTGAACACAAAGATAAATAAAATTTTCAGACGCAAGATTTATATGTATTGTAATATTGTGAAAAAGAATCTATTCTTGTTTATTAAATGCATAACTTTGGCGAAAAATCGTTACTAATCTCGATATTTCGCTTGATTCTCGTCAAAATTGGATATGTATTTTGGAAGGATTTCTTTCTTCCGATTAAACTGAAATTTCATATAGAACTAAGTTGGGTCGAAAGAAAACATACCAAATTTTATTTATTTAGGTCATTCTGCTTTTGTGTTATTACGTTTAAATTCATGAGAAAATACAAACCGACAGATGATCAACGTTTTGAACAGTTAGAACATACTGGACTCTGATCAGTATGAAATTAATTTGAACAGTATGGAAGTTACTAAACAGTAAGTTCGGTAACTTGAACCAGCTGAGTAAACTCACTACAACTTTCTCGCATACACTCTAATACACTTATCATGCCAGAAAATACCTTGCATGTAGGGATTGCAATACCGGACCAAAATTTCAATACCGATATTCGGTATTTTTTAAATCTTAATACCGGGATACCGGTTTTAATACCGGTATTAGAAATTTTAGAAAAAGAATGAAAACACAGGCGTTTCTTTGTTTTATTTGCCAGTTTTGGTAGAGAGTGTAAATATCCCCAAAAATAATTTGTAACTTATAAATTATAACAGTATATAATCACAAAAAAGTAAAGAAACATCTTATTTATTTAAATCACAAAAAAAAGTGTAAATATCACTATTCAGTCTGCGGTACTATTACAAATTTTTGAAATGTGATCTTAAAAAACATAATGCATCAATTGTACTGTCATTAAGCCTGAAAAGTAATTTTGTGTAAAAAGTACCAGCTGTCGGAAACGCTCTTTCAGCATCTACGCTAGTTGGTGGTACATATAGCAATGTGTTTTCCAAGTATTTACCTCTAAATCCCTCATCTTCAAATAAATCGATTTCTCGTCGGATGGTTTTGGATATTTTTGATTTCTGTATTGTATTTTGGTTCGTTGAAATTTTTTTATTTATCGCTAATTCTAAATTTTGTTCAAGAGACAATTCCTTTTCACTATCGGCAGTAGTGACATCATAATCTTCGATAATTGAACCGAATTCTTCTGAATGTGGATAGGTTTGTGGATAAAACTTTTTAAGAAAATTTACTCTAAACTTAATCAGATTTGAATTGGTTATTTTCTTTTCTTCTTTTTCATTTTCATTTTTAAAATCATTATAATTATGTAAATACCATAAGATATTTTCTATTTCGGTATGCCTTTCTTCTGTGTGATTTTTCAATGTAATATATAATTCTTTAGATAGTGATGTGTGCTGTTCTTTCAGTGACTGCAACATGAAATTTATTGTTGCATTAGCTGTTAATAAATTAGAATCTCTCCGAGATAATGCCTCAATAGTCAGTTTTATTGGAAGTAGAGCTGATATAGTTCTGGATATTAAGCCGAATTCACTATCTGAAAAATTAATTTACAGGTATAAGTCAATTATTGCTTTTTGGATTGGATTTCTCTGTTTCAAAAATCGTTCCATCATTAGGACTGTTCCAACGTGTTTTAGAATCTAATATTAACATATATTTTCTTCTATTTTCAGTTAGTATATATTTTAGTAATATATCCTTTTTATAGGGGAACGTTTAAATATCTTAACAATTTTTCGAACTTTATACATTATAGGAAGCAATTCTTGATAGGTTAATATTTCATCCTCATTAGCAATATCCTCTTCAACAATTACATTGTCATTATCTTCATTGTCAATATCACTCTCACTCTTACTGTTTTCAAAGTTGGAATCCGAAGTTTCTATATCCACAGTATTTGGATTCTTCTGTTCTTTATTTTTTTGGTATAATACATCTATTATTCCTAATTGAATTCCATGTGCATAGCACAACTGCTGATTTGCACCAATAAACTTTCCAACTATTTTCATAATTGTTGCTCCATCACTCGTTAAGGATACAATATTTTCTTTCATGGATAATCCATGTTTCGCTAATTTGGATTTAAACAATTAATTAAGCCATTAATTAGCTAATTCATTTCGCCCGTTAGGGAGACATAAAAACAAAAACGTATACTATTTTGCTATGTTGGCGATCCCTGAACACATAGTGGAGACAATTTTAAAAATGTCTAGTAAATACCGAAAAACCGGTATTTAAACTTCTGAATACCGGTATTACAAAATTGTACAAATGGCTCAAAATACCGGTATTCGGTATCCCGGTATACCGGTATTGCAATCCCTACTTGCATGGTATTAGTGTACAGAAGTTATGAAATACTAACTTTAGGCGAGAATTTAATCTTTTTTTTGTATCTGTCGTGTCATTCTTGGCGAATATTTTGGCGATTAATCACTGATATGCGTTGATAGTATTCACATATCGAATTTGTGTTTCTTAACCGACTGAAACAAAGCTTTGACACGAAACTAAACTTATAGTAACCAAATTTCGCACCAAATTTGGTATATTTATGTTAAAGAATTATCATATTTTTGGAAGTTAAGATCAACCGATGATCAACTCTTTGTTGGATTGACTCAAAATTTGACAGATCTCTGCAATATTGATATGTAGTTTATATGCTGAATTTCTTTCATTTAGTTCTCTCGGTTTTGTAGTTATATTCGAACAGTCAGATAGACAGACTTCCTCTGAACAGATGTTACTCAAAATTTGTTAGAAATTTGCAAATAAGACCGTATATCAAATTTAGTATTTTTAGCAAATTAGCATCAATTTAGTATTTTTGCTGAATTTAGCGTGGTATCCTTGGCCAGTGTTTTGGCGATAAATACTTGGCATGCGTTAATAGTAGCCAAAAATCGGATTTGTGCTTTAATCGCTTTCTTTTCAATAGATTGGGAAAAAAATTTGACACAAAACTGCACTTTTAGACACAAAATCCCATGCAAGATTTGATATATTTAAGTCATTGCATTTTTGAATTATCGCGTTTGCATGTTTCTGAAAATACAGACAGACAAACAGTCAACCCGTTGTAGGATTTGGCTCAAAATTTGACAAGTCTCTACACTATAGATGTTAAATCTGGCTACCGAATTTTATCTATCTAGCTCTCTTCATTTGGTAGTTTTGGTATTAAATTATATTCGAACAGTCAGGCATATATACTTCCTCTGAATAGATTTTGCACAAAATTTTACAGAATTCTGTAAATTTTTGTGAAGGCCGTATAACAAATTTCAACCATCAAACTCAAATCTTTTTTGGGTTATCTTTGTCACAGACAGTCGAACATTTTCCAAAAATGTGTTTTTTGAACTTAAGGATGGTGATTCATCAAGAAGATTTCGAATTTTTTGATGAATACTATGCTTTTTCAGGAGGAGACGTATACGAGGAGATAAAAAAGCTAATTAACTGAAGATAAATATTGTCAGCACAGTTATTGGTAGCATTATGTAAAAATAGTCCGTTTTAGAAAATTTCAGAAACTGCACGCACTTTAATTGTATTAGTTGTGTTTCATTGTAATTATTTATTTATTTAAATATTTCAATACAGATCATGTTGAATATTTATTTTTCAATAAATGCTACCCCCCGGGGGGCACCTCGGAATGAGGATGAGATGCTTCCGGCATGGTAGTTGGATCTCCCCACCCTGGAGGGTACACTAATAGGTGGGGGATCTGACTCCTCCCATCGATGACGGGACGTACTTCCTTCGGGGAGGGTTGTACCGTGGCCGGTGATGGCCCTTAGGACTCAAAAACAGTTCCCGCCAATGTTGCTGTTGCGGTGGTTCGGTCATTCAGTTTTTTATGGTTTAAATCCGTGTGCCTTCGTGGCGGGTCGGAGAGTTAGCGAGATGGCTGACTTTCAATAAATGCTAAATTTTGTGACATCAATGGAATCCTTGCTTACGGTCACTTCAATATGCAATGTTTCATTGTTTTTGTCTAAGAATTCAAAAGAATTCAAAAATATTGAATGTTAGGGAATCTAAATGCTTTTTTTTCTTCTAACTTGCTTAGGGAAAGATTTTATTTATTTATATATTAAAATACTGATTAATAATTTGCTGTAAATTGCCTTTAAGGAAAATAGTTGTTTGTCTATAATAAATAAAAATAATTAATGATCGCATTGCTTTTAACACAGTTCTTAATAGCTCTTTGGCACTTGATTAATGACATTTCAACATAAAAAATTCAATATTTAGGATTTCAGTTAAATTATTTGAATTTAAAAACCTTATACCTAAAAGAAGTTGTAATGTTTGAGCTTAAAGACTATCATCCAATAATTGTGCAATTTTAAGACATTCAAACAAGGAAGAAAGGTATGAAATCTTGCTAATTGCAAAATAAAAAGCATATTAATATATTCATATTATTTTTTAAATATCCTCTGTAGAAAAATATTTTATTAAATTGCATAACTAAAATTTAATTTTTTTTAAATTTATTATTTGCATATTATTGTAAAATTTAAACCAAAAAAATATTTTTTTAAAAAAAAGTAATACTTTTCTTACTAATCACATCATACAAATACTTTCTGCACATAAAAATTGTTCATCTGTAAATAACTTCAGGAAAAAAGAATTTTTAACACAGATTTAAAAAAAAAATCAATGTATTAGAAAAATACAATACACTAAATAAAAGCATCAAAAATTAGCATAATAATAAAAAGATATGTTTAGATATAATATTTCTAGAATAGTCAATACTATACTTTTAAATATAATTAACGGCATTGCGTAAGAAAAAAATTAATAACTGCAATGTTTTAAAAAGCATAAAAAAATAGTCTAAAACTTCAAAAATATGACGACAAGAAAAAAATGGAAATTTTTAATAATGCTTAAAAACTCGTAGCTTCAGGTTACAGCAAAACTTTGTAAGTGAAATAATGAAAACAGAAAAATAAAATATTCAAGAAAATTGCTCTTTTGATGCCATCATTCTTTATAGTTTTATGTTTTACATTACGCAAAAAAATATTTGGAAAAAGAGTTTATTTTTAGTATTTTTCCATCTTTTTTTAATTACTTTTTCTCCTGTTATTTTATCTATAAGCCATCGCTGAAGGCTTATTTTCTTATTTATTTCTTATGTATATAGTCTTTTAGAATTTTTTTTATGCAAAAATATTTATTAAACAGGTAATAGGTAAAAATTTCCATTACATTTTTTTCTTTAATTTAAACAAAATGATAAAAAACAAATGATCCCTTGATGAAAATTTATGAATAATTTTATTTGTCTTTTTGAAAGCATTTTTTGCTGTTTTATGTAATGAAATTCAATATTTAGGAGTGTAAAATATTTATTATCATACATTTTTTTGACATCATTTTTCCGTTTATGTTTTTCTCAGGACGTGGTTTGGTTTTATTTTAACTGCATCAATATTCTTATTTCATAACAAGACAAATTTTTCTAGTTTTCATGTAATATTGTTTTGATAATTGTCTGAATCTAAATTTTTGGATTCAACTAACTTGATTGTATTAGGGGCTAGCAAATTTTAAACGTTGCAATTTATCTTTTAGAGACAAAATTTACACATTTCTTTTCGGAAGAAGTTTTATGATATCAAAAGGAAATTCTTTGAAAAATAACTTTTATTAAATTAGTATTTATAATTATCTACCGCCGTCTGTAACGCTGGACGGAATTAAAATTATATCCACGTTTTCAGTCTACGGCATTATCAAAAGTTAAAAACCAATATAGTTTTTGGCGCCTAGCAACAGAGATAGAGTTATTACTTGATAAAATACACTGTTTTATCATTTAATAATAGACTGTTTTATAGATTGCTTAAACAGACTGTTTTATCACTTAATAATAAACTGTTTTATCACTTAATAATAAACTGTTTTATCACTTAATAATAAACTGTTTTATCACTTAATTATAGACTGTTTAAATAGACTGTTTTATCACTTATAATAAACTGTTTTATCACTTAATTATAGACTGTTTAAATAGACTGTTTTATCACTTAATAATAGGCTGTTTTATAGACTACTTAAATAGACTGTTTTATCACTTAGTGTTTATCACTGACTGTTTTAAAGACTGCCTAAATAGACTATTTTATCACTTAGTAATAGACTGTTTTATAGACTGCTTAAATAGACTATTTAATCACTTAATAATAGACTGTTCTATAGATTTATTAAATAGACTTTTTTATCACTGTGAGAATAAAGATAAGCATAAATAAACAGCAAAGATCTAGATTCGAAATTTTTACTATTTTATTTTAATGCTGATTCATTATATAATCTATTCATGGGCTAAATTGTAAATTATTTATAATATTTCTTTCAGCATTTTTAACGTATTTATTTGGCTCTGCATTTTTTTTTTCTACTAATGAATCACTATTTATATCAATTTGATTTTTAATGATTAATTCTGATTTGTGAGTTCGGAAACATTATAAAAAGAGAAAGTACCTTTGCAAAGAAACAAAACTCCTAATATTATTTATGTATTATGCATAAAATACACATGAATCAGAGAACGATCACCCCTGAACCAGTACCCCCAGTGGTATTACTTTCAACATGGAGGACTTTGTGACCATGGCAAATTTACACATGTGCCAATCACCACACACACGGAGAATCTTCAGCCGGCGGGATTCGAACTCGCAATCCAACGCCCTACCAACCAGGCTATGCCGGCCCTAAGTTAGTCATTTAGAAAATGAATTACACTCTCGTAGCGAAAATTAGTTCCTGATTAGGTGAGAGAGGTTTAAGGTACTGAATAAAACATAAATTTAAACGAAGCTGCAGATTAGATTCCCAAGCAATATATTAAATGTATAGCATACAAAAATCTAGCTCTTAATATATGTCACCAGCACATTGAGGAAACATTAATTTTATTTCTTCATTTCTTGTCATTAGACACAAGTCGCTTGTATGCATATTGCTCTATTAAAAAAAATTACAACAACGTGGCTTTATGAGTATAGATAAATGATAAATATGCATTCAAGATCTTTGATCAAATATTTACATCACATGATGTCTTCCAACTTTATCAAAATAGATTCTTTGGAGAGAGAACAGAGTTTTTCTGCCCTCGGCTTCCATATATACTTCCACATAATGGCTCGTATTACATTTTGCTTCATAATATAGAGAAGTTTGTATTTTGGATTTCTTAAAAATTTTGGTATCAAATCTTGTATCTTTTAAAGAGTTCTTCTCTTCCCTCGACTTATCCATATATTCCCACATGATAGCATACGTTATAAATTGTTTCATAGTATAAAAAAGCATGCATTTTTTTAAAATTCTGTATCAAATCTTAAATCTTCTATAGGGTTCTTACCACCCCTAGGACTACTCATATAATTCCGAATAATGGCACTTATTATGCTTTGTTTCATAGTATAAAAAGAACAAGGTGATTAAAATTAAAACACCCGCACTCTGAGCTCTCTATACAGCGAGTTACTCAGTGTAAAGGCTCCACACTTCTTGAACATAGTATTCAAGACATGGGGAGACAGATAACGCGAAAAAAAATTAGTTCCAAAAACGCCGATAGATGGCGCTATACAACCGAAAATATGCTAAAAAGACTCAAAATACTGATTTGTAACACATTTTATTCGAACATATCAAGCATTCAGTCACAAACATCTTATCGGTGCGGGGAAAAATAATCAATATGGTTCCCTTCTTCCAAATGTAAAATCTGCATTCTGTGGACAGATTGCTCAATCGTGGATCGTAATTTTTTGATTGAGATGCTTCTCACATACAGAGTGATACGGTCTTTCAAATCTGCCAAGGTTGCCAGAAGTCCTCGATAAACAGGATTTTTTAAGTATCCCCAACGCCAAAAATCACAAGGATTAAGATGAGTAGTACAAGATGGTTAGGTTGCCGGAAACGCACAACTATCATTAGTGAAATGTTGTCGAAGAAACTGCTGTACAAATGTGTGGAGGCGCTTCATATTGCATAAAAATAATTGTATCAAGACATTGGCGCTGCTGCATTTGGGATACCACAAAATTTTCGAGCATGTTTTGGTACCTGCTAAATTCTCAAGTCAATAAAACTCTCAAAGTACAGCTGCAGCATTTTCTTTGTTTTCATAAAACAACTTCACAAGCAAAGCACGAGACTATCGCTGATAAGAATTGCATTTTCCCAGCTTTATCCCTTTTTATGCTTAAAACAGTAATAGCAAACCAAGAATTTATGCAGAGTTTTGTGCTTACAGTGCGAACTTGCAGCTATAATGACAATTTCAGTTTCTTCACTTTTTATCTTCTTTTTCTCATATCACCAATAAAAATTAAAAAGGAAAAGTTCCATATTGCATGAGTGTGCATTTTTTTTTATTATTTATATCTTTTTAGCATATTTTTGTCGTACAGCGCCATCTATCGGTGCTTCTAGAACTTTTTTTTCGGATAATCTATTTTTCCATGTCTTGAATAGTATGTTCAACAATTTTGGAGCCTTTCCAGTAAGTAATTCGCTATATAGAGAACTCAGAGTAGGGGTGTTTTAATTTTGATCACCTTGTATATGTGTTCTGAGCGCCATCTATCGACGTTTCTAGAACTAATTTTTTTCTGATATTCTGTTATTTCCATGTCTTAAATAGTATGTTCAACAATTTTGGAGGCTTTACAGCAAATTATTCGCTATATAGAGAACTCAGAGTAGGGGTGTTTTAATTTTGATCACCTTGTATATGTGTGCTGAGCGCCATCTATCGGTGTTTCTAGAACTAACTTTCTTTTCGGATAATCTGTTATTTTCGTGTCTTGAATAGTATGTTCAACAATTTTGAGCCTTTACAGTAAGTAATTCGCTATATAGAGAACTCAAAGTAGGGGCGTTTTAATTTTGATCACCTTGTATATGTGTGCTGAGCGCCATCTATCGGTGTTTCTAGAACTATTTTTTTTCGGATAATCTATTTTTCCATGTCTTGAATAGTATGTTAAACAATTTTGAGCCTTTACAGTAAGTAATTCGCTATATAGAGAACTCAGAGTAGGGGTGTTTTAATTTTGATCACCTTGTATATGTATGCTGAGCGCCATCTATCGGTGTTTCTAGAACTAATATTTTTTCGGATAATCTGTTATTTTCATGTCTTGAATAGTATGTTCAACATTTTTGAGCCTTTACAGTAAGTAATTCGCTATATAGAGAACTCAGAGTAGGGGTGTTTTAATTTTGATCACCTTGCATATGTGTGCTGAGCGCCATCTATCGGTGTTTCTAGAACTATTTTTTTTCGGATAATCTATATTTCCATGTCTTGAATAGTATGTTAAACAATTTTGAGCCTTTACAATAAGTAATTCGCTATATAGAGAACTCAGAATAGGTGTGTTTTAATTTTGATCACCTTGCATATGTATGCTGAGCGCCATCTATCGGTGTTTCTAGAACTAATTTTCTTTTCGGATAATCTATTTTTCCATGTCTTGAATAGTATGTTCAACAATTTTGGAGCATTTACAATAAGTAATTCGCTATATAGAGAACTCAGAATAGGTGTGTTTTAATTTTGATCACCTTGCATATGTATGCTGAGCGCCATCTATCGGTGTTTCTAGAACTAATTTTCTTTTCGGATAATCTATTTTTCCATGTCTTGAATAGTATGTTCAACAATTTTGGAGCCTTTACAATAAGTAATTCGCTATATAGAGAACTCAGAATAGGTGTGTTTTAATTTTGATCACCTTGCATATGTATGCTGAGCGCCATCTATCGGTGTTTCTAGAACTAATTTTCTTTTCGGATAATCTATTTTTCCATGTCTTGAATAATATGTTCAACAATTTTGGAGCCTTTACAGTAAATAATTCACTATATAGAGAACTGAGAGTAGGGGTATTTTAATTTTGATCACCTTGTATATGTATGCTGAGCGCCATCTATCGACGTTTCTATAACTAATTTTTTTTCGGATAATCTGTTATTTCCATGTCTTAAATAGTATGTTCAACAATTTTGGAGCCTTTACAGCAAATAATTCGCTATATAGAGAACTCAGAGTAGGGGTGTTTTAATTTTGATCACCTTGTATATGTATGCTGAAGCGCCATCTATCGGTGTTTCTAGAACTAATTTTTTTTCGGATAATCTGTTATTTTCATGTCTTGAATAGTATGTTCAACAATTGTGGAACCTTTACAGTAAGTAATTCGCTATATAGAGAACTCAGAGTAGGGGTGTTTTAATTTTGCTTACCTTGTATATGTGTGCTGTGTGACTGCGATCTTGGTAATACAGAATAGATGGCTCATACTTTGTGACTATGATTTCAATATGCAAGTAGTACAGTATATTGCACAATATTGTACACTATTTATGATATTATATTATATTATTCATTATTCAATAACATTATTTAAAAAGGCAAATATTGTTTAATATAATGCAATACACTCGTGCTATCGAGGTACTTATATCTTAGCAGGTGACCAAGTATGTGTTATTTCACTTTCATCTATGAGAAAAATGGATGTGAACACGTAACAAATACATTAGAATTTTATTCTCACCTTTAACAGTCTTCAGCTGACACTTATATGATTTTATAGGAAGTTTGTGTGGGCGCTGTCCTTTCCTATAACACAATTAGAATATGCTTAAAATGATTCAAGAGAAGATGTAATCGATTTTAAAAAAGAGGTAGGCCCAGCGCTCTACAAACTGCTTTAAGAAAAGTAAACATTAGCACAGCCGCTGTGAATGTGAGGAAAATGGTCAAATCGCATTAAAAGACCTATCACAAAGACTGAAAATACCACACATTTCTCACAGAATGACGTGTTTATGGCCGGTGGGTACAGATATTACTCATAATTATCTTTCAAAACACAAAGTCATGTATATTTCCCATCCTCCTTATAGCCCTGATTTAGCCCCATGCGATAATTTTTTCACAAACTTGAAAAAAACAGCTCCGGACTAAATGTTTTCCATCATCAGAGGCAGTGGTGAAAAATATGGAGAAGATCCTGAAGGATCTATTACAAAATGGCGTCCAATGTGTTTTTGAAAATTGATATAAAGATGGAATAAATGGATTCCAAAAAATATAGAGAAGGTATTTTGAGAAAGGGCATCAAACTTTTGTGGACAGGTTTCAGTATTCTTTTTTTAAATTTATGAATAATCTTTATTGAGCAATTTCAGTACAAAGTCCAAATAAACTGTAGAATATGCTGGCTGTTGTTTGTTTTACAAAGTTAGCTATTATCTATACAAATTTCTAATGCAAGCTAGGGAAATGCATTAAGATATCTGTCATGTTGTCCTTCATTCATCGTTTAAAGTGCCCTTCGAATATGAAATCAATTATTTCAAGCATCACATTATTGTTAAACTAATATGCAAGCTCACATATTTGCGATTAAAGTGATCTCTGATAGTTTAGGCACTCGGAAATTGAATAATGCAACACAGGAAGAGATTTTAGCGACTTAGTAACTCAAACATTGACGACTTAGTAACTCAAACATTGACGACTTAGTAACTCAAACATTGACGACTTAGTAACTCTCGTTTCTAAGTGGATCGCTTGCATGCATATTGAATGAATATTTAAAATCAACTATTTCATCAATGAATCTAATTTTTTAATTAATTTTTGCCAATATATCTGATGTTTCAAAATTTGTTATTTAGAGGAAAGAAGTATTAACATTCTTCTGTATTCATTCATAATTTATAGATAAAATTTTAGCTCTTTTTTAACAAAAAAAAAAAAATACAAAATAAAAGAAGGAATCTCTCCGTTGTTTTCTTATACTCTAAAAAAATTGTGTTCGGTTTCGTATCATAGAGAAGAAAAATGAATATACCTGTTAGACCACATCCCTTTCATCAGTTGGATCTAAAATTTAGGGTTGTCACCCCACCATTCCTAAGCATCCAGGGTATTAATAGCCATTGCTACCGGAGGAGGTGACGAACTGAGATTGCTGACATAAGGGACCAAGCAGCAGCATTCACCATTATTGTCTAACCTCTCTCTTTAGGAGTTACTTCATTTTATTGAAATAGAAGAAACTGAAGATTTTTTTTTTTTTGAAAATGTAACTATTTTTTATTAAAATACAATAAATTACGTCAAAGATATAAAAAAATAGAATGTAAAGACATATGTAACTAAGCCATATAACGAAAGAAACAATAGCCAATTAATTCTAATGTATGATCAGAAAAATCAAGAATGGAAATCCGATTTCTTTTTAACAACCAATTCTGCCCTTCTCAATATGTCATGTTTTCTACATTCTGCTTGCATGTTTAAAATTTTCCTTAAAACCAGCTGGAATGGTCCCCTATAAATTTTCTCAATACGTTCTAATAATCTTGTCATGCCAGAAAACACCTTACAAGCCGGCGTCCTGGCATAGGGGTAGTGCGTCTTCCCCGTGATCTGGGCATCTTGGGTTCGAATCTTGGTTTGGGCATGGTTGTGCTTCCGTTGTTCCATGTGTGAGATGTGTGAATGTGCCCTCCTGTAAAAAGGGGTTGTGCAAGGGAATGAGTGATGCGTGAGTAGCAAAGTCATGCTCTTGGACCTAGTCGGCGCTACTAAAAAAAAAAAAAAAATACAAATAAAAGAGATGCTTCCCCCACCGGCTTAAAATCGCCGTTTTCGTAGCAGCGAGCTTGTCCATGGCAAGTGCTATAAGAAACAACAACACCTTACAAACCACTGATACACAATTGTTTCGAAATATTATGTTATGGCAAAAATGCATTTTTACTGAATCTGTCATGCCAACCTTGGCGAGTCATTTGGCGGTTAATTCCTGGCATGCGTTAATAGCATCCAAAAACTGAATTTGTTTTTTAGACACGTTTTTCTCAACCGACTGAAATAAAAAAAAATGTACACAAAACTGTGCTTGTAGTCACAACATCCCATATTAAATTTGATATATTCAAATCATTTCGTTTTCGAATGATCGCGTTTACTTGTTTTTGAAAGTACAGATCGACAGACAGTCAACCCATAGTTGGATTTCGCTCGAAATGGGATAGGTGGTGAACATTAATGTAAATATTCTATAGATGTTAATTCTGTGTACCGCATTTTATCCATCAAACTATATTCGTTTGTAATCATCGTGTTAAGATGTATGTAAACACTTGAAACTTCGAAAATCGTTCAAAATATCAAATATTTTTTTATTGCTTAATAATGTTCTCTGATCCTTTAGCTTCCAAACGAAACCAAGATGTTGTCAATATTCGAAATATTTCTCGAGTTATAATTATTTTTCATAAGGTGCTTTCATTAAAAACTCTTGTTGCGGACTTTTAAAACTCATTTTATGAAGAATGATATTTTTCCACTATGTTGCTTCATTCAAACAATCATAACTCAACAAGAAATGAACCAAATACAATTATTTATATATCAACATAATCTGCATGATGTAGTGGATGTTTTGTGCCTCAATAAAAGTTATATTTATAGAAATAAATTTTTAATAGCTATTTAAAAGTTAAAATGACAGAAAAAATCTCGCTTTTTCTGTTCATCGTTGATGAAAAAAATGTTTAAAAAAAACTATAAATTTTTATAACTTGATTGAGGCAGACAACATGAAGACTAATATTAGGCATCATTTCCAAGTAGAATTGTGTGTCTGTACAAATTAGAACTTAAGATATCATGTTTCAAAAAATAGGCTGATTAGCTCATTAAATATTAATTAATTAATTAATTAATAATTAGTGAAATATGGTTTTTCTCACTGAAATAAGTTTAAACATATATTAATGACCTACTATGAAAAAACTGGATTTTTAAGTTAAAATTTTAGTGTTAAGCGACAGGACAGACGTACTTACTCTGAACAGATTGTACACAAGATTTAATAAAAATCTACAAATTTGATGTAAAGACCTGTCTACTATATTTCAACCGTCTACCTCAAAGAGTTTTTGAGTTATCTTCTCCACAGACTGACGGACATTTTCCAGAAAATTGTTTTTCAAACGCAGGGAGGTTTAAAAACGTAAAGATCCGTCAAAATCTTGAGTTGGAATTCTTTGACAATTATTATATCTTATACTATGTATGTGGTGAATTGCATATAAGCCAGTAACAGCGCTTCTGTCCGAACAGCTGTTTTGGCAAAATTGTATCGTTACTGGACTGCTAACACGAAGGTTCCAGATTCTATCCTAGCGCGTCCCTTACCGCTTCATTGGTGACACGGACGTGAAAAAGAGTGCTCATTTTAATTCATTGGTGTCTGTGTGTCTTCGCAGGAGTACAGTGTGCAGATGACCCTCCGCGAGCAGTGGCGTGACGAGCGAATGCAGTACGACGACCAAAATGGCCAGGTCCGTTACCTGACATTAACGGATCCGGACAAGATATGGAAGCCAGATCTGTTTTTCTCGAACGAAAAGGAAGGTCATTTTCACAACATCATTATGCCCAATGTTCTCCTCAGAATCCACCCGAACGGGGATGTCCTCTACAGCATCAGGTGAGAAAACACTTCCATCTTCTACTTCTATTTCAGGACGTATGCGACTAAATGAATATTACACGACGTCAAAGGGCGCCAACATCTATATACGCTACAATTATTCGTAAAGGAAGACGTGGAAAATATGATCTAAATCAGCGGGAGTGGTCTCCCAAAACTTTCTCGCATACTCTTTAAAAAACTTATCATGCCAGAGACCGCTTTACATTGCATTGGGATACAATAGTTGCGAAATATTAACTTTTGGCATCCATTTAGAATTTTTGCTGAATTTATCTTGTCATCCTTGGCGAGTGTTTTGGCGATTAATCTCTTGTAAGCATAGATAGTATTACAATGTCGATTGCCGGCGTCCTGGCATAGCGGTAGCGCGTCTTTCCCGGGGTCTGGGCGTCCTGGGTTCCAGTCCCGGTTTGGCCATGGTTGTTCTTCCGTTGCTCTATGTGGGAATGTGCTCTCCTATAAAAAGGGGTTGAGCAAGCGAATGAGTGATGCGTGAGTAGTAAAGTCGTACTCTTGGCCCCAGTTGGCGCTACTAAAAGAACAAGAGACGCTCCCCCATCGGCTTAAATCGCTGTCTTCGTATCAGCAGGCTTGCCCATGGCAAGTACCATAAGAAACAACAACAATATAGAATTCGTATTTTAGATACGCTTTTCTCAACCGACTGAGATAAAGCTTTGACACGAAACTGCACTTGTAGTAACAAAATTTCGTACCGAATTTGGTATATTTGAACCATTATGTTTTTGAATTATCGTGTTTATATAGTTTTGAAAGTAGAGAGAAAGTAGATTTCGAAAGATATTTTTTTGTTCGATTTGGTTAAAAATTTGAAAAATCTCTGCAATATTGATGTTTGATTTGTGCACTGAGTTTCGTCTGTCTTGCTCTCTTGGTTTTGTAGTTATCGTTTTAACTTATATTCTAACAGACGGACGGACAGACAGACTAACATTTTCTAAAAATGTGTCTTATGAATTCATGTAGGTCTAAAACATGAAGATATGTTAATATCTCGAGTTCGGAGTTTTTAACGATTACTAGACAGACAGACAGACGAACATTTTCTAAAAACGTGTCTTATGAATTCACGTAAGTCTAAAACATGAAGATATGTAAATATCTCGAGTTCGGAGTTTTTGACGATTGCTATACTTTTTCTATATTACACATACAAGAATGTAAAAATTCTTGAAACCATTAAAATTGCAAGGTTATGAATAGAAACCAAAAGTAATATATGTTCTTCTAACATTTTTGCATGCTTTCTAGAAAACTACCCGTTTTCTTAAGGTTCAAACTATAGTTTGCAGAGCATCTTATATTCTTAAAAACTAAAATAATACACCAAGCATTTTTGAATTCCATCGGCTTCTTTATTCTTTCAACTTAACAGCATATATTGCAAACCATTACCAGATTCCAAATGGTTTACAATTGATCATCATCTATTATACAAAATATAAACGAAACAATATTAATAAAGTATGTTTATCAAAGAAAAATCGTTTGCTTTTACAATTTAATAACATTTTAACTGAAATAAAAATAGTAGCAGTTATAAAAAGTCTGAAAAGGAATCGTCTGCTAAATGTCTATTTACCTAACAAACATCTTTATACATGGTGATATATCCTTTTTAAAAAAAAGCTTGAAAGAAATGTTCTCTAAAATTCCCGAATACTACTAAGATTGTAAGGTTAAGAATATGAGTCAAAAGTAATTCGCACTTCGACAACTACATATGATGCTTAGATGTTTATACAGACCCATTTCTCTTAACTCCTTCTGTCTAATGGAATTGTGCAAGTTTGAAGTTCGAACTCGCAATGTTAGGGTGCATTGCCGAGTAACAAGACTACTAGACAAAACTGTACACTCCTTTCCGGAGGCTGTTATCTGGCTTATGATGTTACCACCACAATACTCCCCCATCAATCAATCGGTGGAGTTCATCGCTCCAGTTATGGCGAGTGACGAACGTGATTATCGCGCCAAGCTTTATGGCGGGAGACGAGCGTTATTATTGCGCCAAGCGTTATGGCGAGCTTGTGTGAGTGGTTGCTGTTGCGTGTAGATGGCGCCGTGTCAGCTTAACAAAGAATGCGTTTGTTCAAAACCATGGTCACAAACGTGCATGTTGAAGTTCGAATTCACAATGTTGGGGTTCATAGCCGAGTAACAAGACCACTAAACAAAAGTGTACACTCCTTTCCGAAGGTTGTTATCTGGCTTATGAAGTTACCCCCACAGAATATAACGTCCTGAAGAATAGATTCCATTCCCTAATTTGGTAAACAATTCATACTTTTACCAGGATTATCGTAGAAAGAACTATTTTTACGTGATATTTAAAATTTAATCGTACAAATGTCGTATCAAAACGGCTAAAGCAAAATATAAAAAATGATCTCAAAAATTCTCGAGTATTTCTAAGATTATATGTTTTAGAATATGAGCCAAAAGTAATACTCACTTCGGCAATTACATATGATGGCAACATCTTTATAAAGGCCAATTCTCTTAAAGCAGAGCTTGAAAGAAATGATTTCGAAAATTCTCGAATATTGCTAAGATTATAAAGTTCAGAATATGAGCCAAAATTAATACTCACTTCGGCTACAACATATGATGGCAACATCTTTATACAATATGATTTCTCTTAAATTAATGCATGAAAGATGCATTACAGTTATTTCGTCTAGAATGTTCAACTATTAAAACTTTCTTCAGGAAATTCGCGCACTCAAGCAGCTGAGGTACCTCAAGTTACAATGAAAACCTTGAGAATATTTTTAAGTAGTTCCAGATATATTTAATTCACTTAGACTGTCTAAGCTATCAAAATTCTCAGAAAATAGTACAATCAGAAGTATCTAAGACTTATTCGTTACCTATTATATTCATATTACTTATTCGTTAGGAAAAAGTAAGAAAATTTTGAATCTAATTTCCGGTACAATTAATTCACCAGAATAGTTCAAGCCTTCACGCTTTTCAGGAAATTGGTGTAGTCTAGATCTGAGATACAACTTATTTGTAAGAAAAGAGTGACAAAATTTTGAAAGTAATTCACCTAGAGTGTTCAAGCTTTCAAAATTTTAGAGAAAATGCCTCTACCCAGTATTTGAAACATCGCTTGTTTCTATGGTAACAATGAAAATAGTAAATATTCTCATCGCTTGAGGTCATATTGAATAATATTTATACACTGAGTTCAAGTATTCAAATATTCCGGAAAATTTAATTTTAGGAAAATTTAATTCAGGAAATTTAATTTTATAAATTTATACTCTGAGTTCAATGTTCAAGTATTCAGGAAAAAGGCTCCGTCAGAAATCTGAAATATCTCTTGTCAGAATGAAAAATTTTTGAAAATAATTCGGGATACAATAATTCACCTAAAATATTCAAATATTCAAAATTTTAAAGAAAATGTCTCTACCCAATATCTGAAATATTGCTTATTTGTATCGAAACAATGAAAACAATAATTCTCAATCTCATATTGAATAATATTTATACTACGAATTTCAACATATTATTTCTATACAAATTTCGAAAACAATTCAAGTTAACAATTATTTCAATGAGAATGTTCAAGTATTCTCAGGAAAATGGAGCAGTCAAACATCTGAAATATCGCTTGTCAAAATGAAAAATTTTTGAAAATAACTCAAGATACAATAATTCACCTAAAATGTTCAAATATTCTAAATTTTAAAGAAAATGCCTCTACCCAATATCTGAAATATCGCTTATTTGTATGGAAACAATGAAAACAATAATTCTCAATCTCATCGCATAAGGAAAAATTGAATAATATTTATACTAAGAATTTCAACATATTATTTCTATACAAATTTCGAAAACAATTCAAGTTAAAAATTATTTCAATGAGAATATTCAAGTATTCTCAGGAAAATGGAGCAGTCAAATATCTGAAATAACTCTTGTCAAAATGAAAAATCATGAAAATAATTCAAAATACTTTAATTCATTGAGTTCAAATTTTCAAAATTTTAGAGACAATGCTTCTACCTTGAATCTTAGATACAGCTTGTTTGTACGAAAACAATTAGATTCGTGATTTATTCTCTTCGTTTAAGGCCACGTTAAATAACGTTTATATTCTGAGTTTCAACATATTAGTTCTATACAAATTTTGAAAACTATTCAAGTTACAGTTATTTCAGCGGGAATGTTCAAGTATTCTTAAGAAAATGGAATGTCAGAATGAAAAAATTTCGGAAATAATTCAAGATCCTTTTAATTCAAAGTGTTCAAATTTTTTTAATTTTAGAGACAATGCTTCTAACTTGAATCTGAGACACCTCTTGTTTGTGTGAAAACAATAAGAATCATAATTTATTCTCTTCACTTAAGGTCATTTTGAGTAATATTATACTCCGAGTTTCAACATATTATTTCTATGCAAATTTTGAAAACAATTCAAGTTAACAATTATTTCAATGATAATGTTCAAGTATTCAAAAATCTGAAATTATCATGAAGTATGAAAAAAACTGAACCGCAGTCAAAAATCTGAAATATCTCTTGTCAAATGAAAAATCATGAAAAAATTTTGAAAATAATTCAGGATACAATAATTCACTTAAAATGCTCAAGTATTCAAAATTTTAGAGAAATGCCTCTACTTAGTATCTGAAATATCGCTTATTTGAATAGAAACAATGAAAATAGTAATTTATTCTCTTTGCTTAAGTCTATATTGAATACCGTTTATACACTGAGTTTCAACTTATTATTTCTATAGAAATTTTGAAAACAATTCAAGCTACAGTTATTTCAGCCAAAAGTTTCCAGTATTCTTAAGAAAATGGAGCAGTCAAAAATGTGTAATGTCTTTTCTCAGAATGAAAAATCATGAAAAAATTTTGAAAATAAGATACCTTTAATTCAGAGTGTTCACATTTTTTAAATGTTCAAGACAATGCTTCTACCACTAATCTGAGACCCCGCTTGTTTGTACGAAAACACTGAGAACTATAATTAATTTCTTCGCTTAAGGGCATGTTGGGTAACACTTATTCTCTGAGTTTCAACTTATTATTTCGTATACAATGCTTTTTGTGATCATTTAAACAAGAAAAGAGAGTTTTCGCCAACTCTGTACAAACACAGAATAAAAACTATTGAAAAGAATACTTTTTTTCAATTTCAAATCTCCTTTTGAGGAGAAACCAATAAAAATAGAAGAGATATAAATCCTGTACTCCTATTTCTCAAATGAATTCTAAACCAAGCAAAACAACTTTTGAAAGTCATAAAGGATCTTTTTTTATCACATTCCTTTTTTTTACCCTTTTCTACGAGGTATTTTGTAGCTTTACAGAATTTTCTTCTCTACAATAGCGGCAATATATATCTGTATGAGGAGTAAAATATAAGATTGTAAAAGCAAAATAAAAAGAAAAGTTACATGTTGAAACATCGCGATGCATTGCTTTTTCATAGAGAATCAGTGTAAAACACTTCAAACCCTATTGTTATAGATTGCAGACTGTTTTTACGTGCCATTTGAAAATTGATCTCTGAATTCCCAGGAGTTATCTATAGAAATTGGGTTCTTTTATAGATGTGTTCCTCTTTTATTTCGAACAAAAGCGAAAATATTCATAAAAATGTTGAGGTTTGTCATAGCAATTTTAATTTAATTTTGAAATTTACTTACAGCCGTTGAATAAGATATGATTTTATTTTATTGCTTTATTCAGATCAACAGCATATTTAGATGTTCACTCTAAATATACTGTTTTGTAAATTTAGAAAACAGTAAATATTCTGTTCTAAATATACTCTAAAAATATTTTTTACAAGCACTGAGTCCCCCCACCCCTACGAAAGATTACTTAGTTTTGTCTGCTGATACAAAAGAAATGTTTGAAAAGATTTATAAAAAAAAAATTGATAGTCGCGTATTTTCCAAAAAAAGATAATAGTTGATGGTGATGATGTCTTGTCTGCGTTACCACGGAAAGGGGGTGCAGTAGCTTCTGAGAATAAAGGCCCCTGAGCACCCGGGGGCAGAAGTCTGACTTCTAGCTCATATGAAGATGAAACTCACACAATTGCTTGCAGAGCCCTTTTTTTTACAGGGGGGGGGGCTTTCACACACCTCACAGATAGAGCACAGTTGAAGAAAAACCATGCCCGAACCGGCATTCGAACCCAGGACGCCCAGATCACAGGGAAGATGCGCTACCCCTATGTAAGGATGCCAGCAAAAGATAATAGTTCACAGCTCTTAAAAGATAAATAACAAATGAATTATCCAATAATTTTTTTCTCGCCGACGGAAAATGCATTTTGATTTAAACTTTTTTTGCGTGCCGGCGTCCTGGCCTAGGGGTAGTGAACCAGGGGTGTCCCTGGTTCAAGTCCTGGGTCGGGCATGGTTGTTCTTTACTCTGCTTCCCTTCTGTGAGGTGTGTGAAACAGCCCCCTGTAGAAAGGGGTTGTGCAAGCAAGTGTGTGAGTGTCATCTTCATATGAGTTTAAAGTCGGACTTCTGCCCTCGGGTGCTCAGGGGCCTTTACCCTCAGAAGCTACTGCACAAACCCGGCTTAAGCCTTTATTTACTGAATTATGTTGCCATCAATTTTTCAACTTCATTTTTGCACCAGCAGTTAAGTTTTCTTGCAGAATAAACCCAGGGAACCCAAGAAAAATATTTTAATAAATAGAAATATCTTAATTAATTTAATTATTAATTAAATATTTTTAATTCCCACTTTTAGATTATATTAACTTCTTGCTATTTCGGTTACATTCTCCGTATTCTTTAGAATACCATCATCAAAAATTGTCATATTACGAAGATATAAACCAGATTTAAATGGTACTTTTAAGTACCGTCAGTAAATAAAGGGTTAAATCGTGTGTCAGCGGGCTTGTCTATGGCAAGTGCTATAAGTAACAACATCGCATGTTTTTGTTATTCTGCTTATGTGGGGTTTTTTATGGCGCCATCTTTAGGAGAATCGAGAAATCATGGAAATGTTTAAAAGCAAGGACTTTTTATCTAACGGTTAGTTGGGCTATAAATCAGGTCCGATTCTGTTCCACAAAGCAGCATTACTTCAAAAAAATTACCCGGACAGATTTTAATACTGAATAAAATTTATCTCATTAAAATTTCAAATATATTCAAAGAAAAATTATGATTAGCTATTCTAACAACACAGCAGCCGGGATTTCATTAAAAATATGAAGAATCAATAATGTTTATTAGGAAAATCTAGGACGATTCAAATATTTTATAGATAGAATATGATGTTTC
Organism: Argiope bruennichi; assembly: GCF_947563725.1. NCBI lineage: Eukaryota > Metazoa > Arthropoda > Arachnida > Araneae > Araneidae > Argiope > Argiope bruennichi. The sequence continues at coordinate 35,825,209 of NC_079157.1, forward strand.
AGAAAATATTGATCAACCAAATTATTAATGAATTTGTCTGAAATAAGTACATAAAATATTTAGATAAATACCTTCATATCGATCAAATAGATCATTGTAAAATGCGCCGTTATATTAATTCATGTTTTATATTTCCGTAATTTATAAAAGTTGTTTACTTGAATTACTCTTCTAAGCTATAAATTCAGATGCACTTTATATCAATTAAATAATTTTGAAAGGTTAATACAAAATGTTCTTATATGTTTTATTACATTAAATGCTACACGTGTGACTGTATATTTGTATTTAATAAATAATAAAGCTGATAGAATCAAATGCTTTCGATTAATGAAAGAAGTATCTATTAAAAGAGAATGCGGGCAAATTCCAAATGACATGCTTTGCGCAGTTTTCATCAATCAATTTCAAAGGTTTCTTTGAACAATGTCAACAAACAATTTAAACATTTGAGTTTGTTGAACAAAATGCGACTTTAGTAAAATTAATTTCAGTTACAAAACTTCACTCCCTATTTTTAATTGTTTATGCATTGGATTTTAAAGCGAGTAAACATATTTGTGTGCACTTTACAGCATACAAAGAGACACGTGTTTTACCATCGAATGAAATATCATTATTTTAAAATGACGGTAAAATAATGCCTTTTGTGCCGAAACGGGAAGTAAATTCAATTAAAAACTTTTCATTTCTAAAGTTTCTGTTCCGTCAAATGACTTTATTGTCCGGATCGCAGCAGAAACTGCAAGCTACCTGCTAATGAAAATGCTTTTCAAAAGTTTCTGCAACAGAAGTAAACACGATAAATGTTTTTAATATTTTAATTCGTCGTGGTTGGAAACTCGTAAGTAAATAAACCCAATTGTTGATGATACACCTTCTATAATACTAGCAATATCGGCACAGCTTTGCAAGTGACATAACATACAAGAGGGAAAATTAGCTTTAAACTTAAGTCTAGCTTCCGCCCGATATGACATGGGCATCACACGCAACATCAAACGAACATAAAAATATATTCAGAAATTATCAAAAATAACTACAAAACAATTTTTATAGCTCACATTTAGAAATATTAGAGTTTTTTTTTTTTTTTTTTTTTGATATTACATCAATATACTAAAACATTCTCCAATAAATGCCCTACAAAATGTTACAAATATTGCTAATATCAGTTAATTTAAATCGCTGTTTAAAATCAGATGTAAACAAAGAAGTGTTTCTCATATGCCTACCACAGCTCTTGCTGTTCGCGCAGACACAGTTTGAGGTTTTCGCACATGCGCGGCTAAGTACAAAGAACAGATACTGCTGTTTTACGCATGCGTGAATCGTAATAGGAAAATAATCAAAATTGCAATTATAAAAATCCTTTTTTTATTTGCCTACTACAACTAATATACTAAAACCTTCCCCAATTAATGCCCTACAAAATGGTACAAATATCTTTAATATCAGTTAAGTATTTCTCGAGTTTTTCTCTTTCAAACATACAAACGCTTTCAGGAGATTTCATTTTATAATCCGTATTTTGACAGATCTAAAGAACGTGGGATTTATTTTAGTAAAACATTGAAAAACGAAATAAAAAATTTAAAAGAAAAATTTGTTATTACAGTAATATATAAATCAGCAAATAATTTCTGTTTAATTTGTAAATATTATTATAAAGAACTTTTAATTAATGAATATAACTCTAATGCAACTTTTATGTTAAAGAACACCGGGCTTATCGAAGAACACCGGGTTCGAACCATCGAACTTATATGTTAAAGAACACCGGGAAAAAGGAATTAGATAAAAGAATGCTTGCTTTCGCAAAAAAAAAACCAAAACTAAGACTTGCTCTCGCAATTCCAATTTATTCCCAACAGTTAAATTTCATAAAAATCCATTAAAATTCAGATTTGTGACCTGTAGCACTGGCAGTTATAATTACTATACGGGTAAACATTTCTTTAAATACTTAAAAATTATCCTGGACAAAATAAAAAATGAAGACAGCTTTATTATTTCTAGTAACCAAGAAGTACTGGATTTTCTTAAAGATAACAACATTAATAAGCTTAATACTTTTGATTTCGAAAATTTATACACTAATCTACCTCATGAAAAATTAATAAAGGTCTGCAATTTTATATATGACGAATATTTAAATGAAAATATCATTATTAAAAATAACTGGCTTGAGTTATGTAATTTTAATATTACTGAAAATTACATTTTTAATGGTATTAATTTTTATAAACAAGTCAAGGGCATTCCAATGGGAACAGCTTTCTCAAGTGCTTTAGCTAATATTTTCCTACATTACTATGAGAAAAAAATAATTAAATCTAATTTAATAAACGGGTGGAGATATATTGATGACCTACTTTTGATTAATTTCGACAATACTAATATTGTGACTAATTGCTATCCAAAAGATTTAATTCTAACAGAAACAAATAAAAATCAACTTGAGGCTACCTTTCTGGATTTAAAAATCGAAATTACTAATGATAAAACAATAGTTGGTATATACGATAAAAGGGATGAATTCAGCTTTAAAATAACAAAACTATGTAACTACCATTCCAATCTAAACTTTAAAATTTTCAAAAATCTAATTTTCTCACAAGTTAACGGGATTAAAAGGGTTTGAAATAATAAAAATTCCTATATTGAAGCATCAAACAACCTCATTAAAAATTTAATTAAAAATGAATTTCCTAGAAATTACTGTAATGTCAATTTTTTAATTAAACAAGGTATGGTTTGGGATTAATCCTTTGGCTTAAATAAAAATAGAACTTTCCTTGCATATTAGATCACTCAATAGATGGCGCTGGGAGCCTACAATTTTTTACCTAATTTACCGTTAGCTTTTTTACCGTTAGTGTTTTTAAAAAGCGAGAATCACATTCGAGAGCTTAAAATTTCCTTGACAGCTGATGGTATTTACTTGCCTTTTCGTTTTTCCTTTAGTGCTATTTTTGTTTTTATTGTTATTTTTGTTATTGTATTTTTACTTAGTAGTGGTTATTTTCTTCTAATTTGTTGTTTTGTATTTTCCTTTCTGTTAAAATGGTATATCTCTTGGGGATAATTTCAGGGGATTTTTGGGTCACGAGGAATCATTATTAGACTAATGTCTGCATTTCCTTCACAAAAAAAATCCCTTTCTTTGAATCCCTGCCTGAGGGTGACCCTTGAAAAAGTCTTCAGGCCGAATTCTTTTTTATATATATATTTGGTTTAATTTTTATTTGGGTTTTTTGATTTTCCTATTAACTTGATTTTAATACTTTTTTATCAATTAATCTGTGTTTTAGAAGTAGCTGCAGTTGCGCTCTCTAAATACTATGAAGTTTTTTTCCTTTTCCTTTTTTGGTTTTAGTTTGAATAGGTAATAATTTTTAGTTATATATTCTAATAATAATAATATATAAATAATATAAATTCTAATTAATCATTATTATATAAATTCTAAATAATCTATATTCTATTTATATCTGTATTTTTCTGTTTATATCCATAAACAAAAAATTTTTATTACACAAAATTATTAATGCAACAACAAGGAATTTTACGATATAAACTAACATATTACTTATTATTCTTTTCAAACCATAACTTTTAATATTTCAATATATTCTTGTAAAAGATTTTTTTAATTTTAAATTTTGAGTTTTTCTTCCATTTAATACAGAACATTCGATCCAATTAACATTTTTTTTTCTTACTGATTGCCTTTTAAAAGTAATGAAACTAGCAAACCTCAGCTAAGTAATCTTTCTCTGCATCTGTAAAAAAAAAAAGGTATTTTAAAATACAACATTTCAGCCTTTTTGGAAAAAGTTTTGTTTCTTGCTTTAAAGTGGAAACTCTTCTTTAAGTAAAAGTTTCGTTTAATCCCCCTTGGAAGAAGAAAAAAGTGCTTTTCACTCACTAATTCCCCCAGAAACAACTTTGATGTTTAATACTCGGCACCTTATTTAATACCCAAATATGCAAATAAGTGCTTCACTTTCTTCAAGAATTGCAGTTTCAAAACATTTTCACTAAAAAGTAATTAATCATGTTTTATGACACTTAAGTGCTTTATTCTTAGAATGTTTTACGTGGACTAGCCGGGAGTTTCAAAACTCTGGGAATAAGCTGTCATCTTCTTGCACTTATCGGTCAATAACTACTGACAGCATGAACATTTCAAGTGAGCGGCACGGCAAAACATCCGTGTTCAAATTATTGTTTATATTCTTTAGTTGTAAAACAAACATCATGTATTTTTCATAAATTTTAATCGACATTTTAGGGTGACTTTTAAGTAAATCATATCATTTTCTTATACAAAGAAAAAGTAAAATTACCGTAAAAAATTGACCTTGGGCAGTTTTAGTGTTTGACCTTGGACACCATTTAATTCAAGACCTTGGGCAGAGCTATGAAAGTCCTCAGATTTTTCAGAAAGTCGAAAGTCCTCAGATTTTTATTTCCTAATTCCCACATATGAGAATTTTGTACTTGGTATTATAACGATCAATAAAACCGAATATGCATTTTGAATGACTTTTTTCAACAGATTAAAATCAAAATTTGTCAGAAAATTGTATTGTAAAATTTAGTAACAACAAACCAAATTTCATTTGTTTAACACGTTGCATTTTTGAAACATCACGCTTACATTCGTGAAGTTGCGCAGACCGACAGACGATCAACCACATGACGGATAAAGTTCAAATACTAATTCTGTTTCAAATTTTAACTAAATCGTTGATATTAAATCTGTGCACCAACTTTTATCTATTTAGATTTCTATGCTTTATCGTTATCATATAGTTCACCTGTATTCGAACAGCTAGAGGAATAGACTCAAATTTAAGGGATTTTATACCAAATTTGATAGAAATCTACAATTGGGGGCAAATACCACATACAAAATTTCATCCATATATTTTAAAACGTTTTTCAGATATCAGGAACACAAAGAGACAGTGGAAAAAAACCCAAAAAATGTATTCTTAAAATTCAGTGAGTTGTTAAATTTCTAGATTGTTCAAACCTGAATTTTAATATTTCGCTTATTACAATATTTCAATATTCTAGAAATATTGTAATAAGCGAAAGATGTACTAAAAATTAAAAACGGTTTCCGTCACAATACAGTATAAGCCATCCTATTTAGAAGTTAGTTAACCTTCTAAGTTCCTTATGTCATGTTTCTGTGTAGCAATGTGAATTTATTCCATAGGATATTTCATAATATTCCATTCAAACTGCAAATATTATGGTTATAATGGTTATATTTTATATTAATTTCATGCTACTTTGAATAAATTAGTGTCTAGGATACCACTGTTAAGTATATACAATTAATACTGCAAACCATGTTTCACTTTTAGGGTAGATTCTTATAGAAAGACGACCTATTGCAATGGTTCTCATGACAAGACTGTGGAAAAAAATTTTCAATTCTTCGTCGATCATGGTCCCTAAAACCTAAATCTACTCTTGGTTCATAAGTTCAAATACATAATATGAGTATAACGCTTTGTCCATGTTATTTTGTAAACAGGACAATTAGAATAATTTTGTTTGGATTTTAACTGGCTTGGAATATGTTGCTAGAAATGTAAAAATCTCGGATAAATTCTTAAATGGTCCATCTAGCTCAAAAGGGGGCTTAAATGGTAAAGAGTTGAAATTTTCATTTTCCTATAACTTCCTTAATATTGAAGATAGGAAAATAAATCCAATTAGCCAAATTAGCACTTCATTAGGAATAACAACTTTTGTAATTAAAATTTTTCGATAACTGCACTATCTTAGAAGTTGGGGCCCTCATTTTGAATGTTTCTAATATCAACGATTTATGTTGCCAGATATTTTCTTAGATGTAAAGGAACCTACCTTTGCATTTCAGCTTGCCGAGTGGATTCTTTTTATTTTTTATACAATTGCCGATTGATAAAATTATAGTCTTATATAAATCTCGCACTTACCCATAAGTCAAAACAAAAAGCCGTTGTATTTCTGGAGTATACCGAAGATTTTAGAAAGGCTTTGTTGCATCATAAGCCATAAATAAGTTTTATCGCTCTGAAAGAAAATAAAAGCGTCAGGATTTTTGTATGTTATTTATACGATTCCTTTTTCTTGCAGGATTTCTCTTGTTTTGTCATGCCCTATGGATTTAAAGTATTATCCCCTGGACAAGCAAACGTGCTCTATTACGATGGTCAGCTGTAAGTCTCAACTATTTCATTTTTTATCTGTTTTTTTTTGTTTTGTTTTTTTTTCCTGGTGACGGCAGATAAATCTTTCGTCGTTATATTTAATCGTATTCCAATCTAATAAAGTAGATCCTAGTTTCCTTTCTGTTTTAGATAAAATTTTTCTCAAAGATTGATTACTGCATTTCTAAAATTCTTTTCTTAAGCATTCCTAATAGTATGCAAAAAAAATTTTAACTCTACTTATAAGAAACTTCAAAAATACTATTTATGATTTAAATATTATTTATTATTTATTCTTGGAAATATTTGAAAATTTTACAACAAACAGTTTAATTTTTAAACTTTTACTTAAAATCTCTTCTTCTAGATGGCGCCAGTTGCATGGATTTAAAATTTCATAAAATTTATCTATGAACTATATAATAATTAATTTCTGAAAATTATTGCGGTGTTTTGTATTGTTCGCGTGAATCTAATAACTTCAGCATCTCAAAAATTAATGAAAATTCAATTTCAGTTTTTTTTTTTTTTTTTACAAACATGAAACTAATCAAATTAATTACAAATGTATAAAAATTGACAGAATTCGAAACTTTAGAAAAAATTTTCTAAACCTAAATTTTTCTGAAAGTATTTTTTATATATGTATAGCCATTTGGTATTAAATTTAATACCGAATGACTATTCTACTATGTAGACAGAAGCCAATAATTGATAGAATTACATTCAGAAAGAATTGCATTGCAAAAAGAAAGAATTGAGCAAAGAAGCATCATTTTAGAATTTTAGAAAGTAAAACGATTAGCGATGTGAAAAAATTCTTAAAGGAAAACATGAAAGAACAGTCTCTAGCTTGAAATACATTTCAGTCATCTGCCCTCATCGTGATGTAAATTAATTACTTAGGTCTGTCAAAAAAGGTTTTTCTCTGCTGTATGCACTTTTTATAGACATCTATACATTTTTTTATACTTTAAATCCTCCGTCATTGACAAACTTCAATGTTAAATAAATAAAATAATGTAGACGAAAAAAGAAGCCATTTTATTCTTCTGAACAATTAGAAAATACAAAAATTAATACACATTAAAACATAATTTTAACTGGTCAGCCTAAGATGTGAAATCTCTCTCTCTTTCTCTTTCTTTTCATATTACTTTAAGTGCGTTTCCATGTTTCAATATCAACATCAATAATATCCTGTTAAAAGATTCGGCAGTAGTCTGCAGTCATGGTAACATCCAATGCTGTTTGGCAGTGCCTTTCCAATACTTTTACATTTTGGTGGAATCTGTTTCTCAGTTCCTTATAAAAGGCTTCTATGTTTTGAGTAAAATACTCCGTATTGGAATTCAAAAAAAGGAATTTAAATCTTTACTTACAGCTTTACTTACAACAAATAAAACATATCGAATGTCAGATCCTATATTCTCTCTTTTAATTTGCCCTTCAACAGCTTTGGGAACAAAAATATTTGAAGCATTCTCCAACAGGTTGATGCTCATTTAATACAGTGTTTCATAAGCCATTGTTTAATGTTTTGTGATGGTAGTCGAGCCTTTACCGGAGGTATCAACTTTGATTTTCTTTAGTAAGCTTTGTTTACAAAAGTTTCACATATTATGAAAATGCAATCAATTTTCTCTTTTTGGAATTGTTTTGGATTACTATACAGTGTCTCACAAAAGTGATGGGACACTTGTGCTTTACAAAAGGAAACTGTAATAAAATAAATAAATAAACATGTACAAAAAAATTTTGGTTGTGTTTTATACTTAAAGTTAGTAACTATTATTACATAACATACATTTTGTCAAAATATTAAAATATTAATTTAATAAAAATACAATTGCTTAGAACGGAGCAAAAAATGGCTCACATAAATGATGGGACACTTACTTTTCCATCAAATATTTATCCAAAAATTTTACTTTTTAAAAGGTTTTAATATTTTGTTGGATTTCCTTTTACTTTTAAAACATGATTTAATCTTCTTGGGATAGATTCGACTATTTTTTTTTTTTTTTTGTGATTTCTGGAGTGATTTTACCCCATTCTTCTTGAAGCACCGATTTTAATTGTTGTTTTGAAGAAATGGTGTGTTTGCGAATTCTTGATTCCAACTCTTGCCAAATATTCACTATGGGATTTAAGTCTGGAGATTGTGGTGGTGTTTTTATTATTTCATGACAGTTATACAGCAGCCAGAGTCTAACGTTCAAAGCAGTGTGCTTGGGGTCATTGTCCTTGTAGAATTTAAAATCGTTATGAAGGTTCAATTTTCGTGTTGAAGATTTCAAATTTTGCTTTAAAATGTCATTATACTTGTACTGATCCATTATACTCTCAATAAAAACAAGATTACCAACTCCAGTAGACGACATACACCCCCATACCATAACTCCTCCTCCACCATGTTTTACTGTTGGCACCAAGTTCTGTTTGCGAAATTCTTCCCTGGGTTTTCTCCACACCAAGATTCTAACGTCAGAACCAAATATATTAAATTTACTCTCATCAGCAAATATAACTTTATTCCAGTAATCAGAATTCTTATTTATGATGGATTTTGCGAAAGCCAGTCTGAGTTTTCTATTCTTTTCAGTTACGAAGAATTTTTTCCTGGCTACTCTACCGTGATATCCAGCAGATTGAATTGCCCTTATAATAGTCTCAGGATTAACAATTATTCCATATAATGCTTGTAAATCAGCAGCAACTTTAGGAGCACTCTTTCTTGGATTTTTTTTTTAATATTTCGAACGATAATTCTCTTTATTCCATTGGATAGCTTTGATGGTCGGCCAGGTCTTCTTTTATCCTGAATAATACGATTCTTTTTATATCGTTTAATGATATTGAAAACTGTTGAATGACTCAAGTTAACTGTTTCAGCAGTTTTTCTAATAGATTTTCCACGTTCAATATGCAAATTAATAACTAATTTTCGAATTTCAGGTGAAGTTTCTTTTCGTTTAGCATTCATGGCTGCACAGAGCTAAAAAACACAAAAATTCCAAAACAAACTGGAGAGAAATACTGCAGACGATTTTATAAATTATTGCCAATTGCTTTTGAGTAAAAATATAACCACCAAAAATATTTTTATTGCTTATTTCAGATGATTTTTGTTGCATATCTAATGGTGTCCCATCACTTATGTGAGCTATTTTTTGCTCCGTTCTAAACAATTGTATTTTTATTAAATTAATATTTTAATATTTTGACAAAATGTATGTTATGTAATAATTGTTACTAAATTTAAGTATAAAACACACCCACAAAAAATTTGTACATGTTTTTTTAATTTATTTTATTAGTTTCCTTTTGTAAAGCACACGTGTCCCATCACTTTTGTGAGACACTGTATAAACAATTAAAGCTAGAATATTTCATGAAATTTGATTATAGCTTCAAAATCATACATAGAAATTCTCGCAAACTAGCAATATTGTTCATCATATATTATTTTTTGATGAAGAAAGCAAAATATTTTTATTTTCTCTCAAGATGTATTGAAAAAAAACAAATAAGAATTTTTAAAATGTAATCAGACATTCTTTAGCCTAATATGTATTGTAAATCCAGGATGTTTTAAAGAATTTTCTGAGAAATTTTAATAAATTCGAGATTTTTGATGCTGAAATTATCTAATTGCTCGCCAAATCATAACCCCAAATAAAACTTATTATTGATTTTAAATAATGAAATAAATGGAGTAAAAACTCTTAATATCTCAATTGATGTAATAAAAATTTTATTTCGGCGAAAAGTAAAATTTTAAGCAATTTCAAGAATTATAAATTTTATTAAAAAAAAATATGAATGAAAAAAAATTCCTTTACAAAAAGAAAATTAAACATGATGGGAATTTTAAATATTCTTTTCTCCTTTTTTTAACTTCTGAAAATCAATAAAAAAATAACCAAGGAATCGATTGCATTTAGAAAAATAACCACAAAAAATCGTTTGCGTTTTTCTTTTTGTAAATGATATAAATAATGTGAATAATTATCATAAAACACTTAAATGACAATTTAATATATGCATATAAGATAAGAAATGTAAAAAGTTCTAAGATTTAAAAAAGGTGTATTTTAGTAATTATTTTTTCCCCGCTTTTATACCTTCAGAATGATACAGTTTTTAAGTTAAAATGCATTTCTACGCACCAAAACTTATGTATACAAAAATAATATTTTTTTTACAAAACAAGCATTAGACATAATGGATTTTTTCTTTTTTTCTTTTTTGGCTTATAAAAATATGTGGGGGGAAAAAACAAGAAATCGTTAACAGTTTTTTTAGTTGCTGGACTTATTATAAATGATATAGAAAAGCTAAATAATGGGAATAATTATCATAAAACGCCTAACTGTCAATTTTACTCATACATATAAAATAAAAAATGTAAAGAATTCTAAAACTAAAAAAAGTATTTTTCCCTCGTATTTCTTTTTATTTATTTATTTATTCAACGTGATACATTTTTTGGTCAACATATTTCCAATAAATTGCATGATACATAATGCAGAGATTGTTCAAAATGCGTCACAGGCACACTTCTTCTATATTAAGTAAACACTAGAATAGTAGTTTTAAAAATTTTATAAGATTTTTTTCATTCATTAAAATGAATCGAAATTTTACCTTTTTTCTTCAAAAGCTTCAGAGTACAACCTTGCTTAAAAAAATTTTTTACAATGCTTTAAAATCTCGAAATATTAGTTTTAAAGTTATGCTCATTTTATTTATGAATAATTTTTTCTTTAATTTTAAGATTTTTCAAAATGTATTTTAGTAACTATTAATAATAAAAAACAGTTTATTATTCTAATGAAAGCCAAGTCAACTTTATTCTTTTATAAATTCTTTCATTCGTGTGATTTTATTTATATTAGCATTATAATGAAAAAATAAGTTTTTTTGGAAATTAATTTAAAAGAATTTTCACTCTTACTTTTTAAATATATATATTTTTTAATTTTCTAAGTTTTTCGTAATTTTGAAACTTTATTAAACTATTTCTGAACAAGTGCAAATCAGATTTTTTTTTTTTACTCTAATTACCAAATACATTTTTTAAATCTTTTCAAATTCTTTCAGAACAATTTGAAACAGATTTCTTTAATTCTAACCATCTATGTAATTTTATATAAATTTATATATACATTATATTTTTTATTTATATAAATTTTTTCTTCATTATTTAAATTATTTTAGAACAAGTTTGAATCATATTTTTTAATTTGAAGAATTTATTTGCTTATTAACTTTTCGATATTATCAATTTCCAGCAAATATTTTATAAAATCATTTATTTATACATTTTTCAAACGGTTAATAATAAAAAATTCCATACTTTTAGCATTAACATATTTATTCTGTATATGCACATGGTAAAATAAATGAATTAAATAGTGAAAACATTACTATTACAGATATTTTGAACATTTTAATAAACTTCAAAAATTGCTGTAAATCTACATTTTATGAAAGTATCGATAATTTTTATTTTCACATATTTCTTAAGTTTAATTATAGAATTTTGGCATTTAATTATTTTTTTAATTGCAGATGGGTATACAACTGAGGATCTTGTGTTTCTTTGGAAAAAAGAAGAACCTGTTCAACTTGTCAAGAAACTGTATCTTCCTCGATTTACTTTAGAAGCTTTTCTCACGGACTATTGCACTAGCAGAACAAACACGGGTAAATATTTGTTTGTTTTAAATATCAAAAAGCTGAAAATGTTTGTCTTATATATAGAATTTTCTGCGCCCTCATTCTTTCCAATGTTCAATGTGACATCCACCATTTTCTGAAAGAAAGTTAAATTGCATTACTGCATTCTTAACAGTAACTCTTAGCAAATCAGGAGGAAAGTTACGCACATGTCGGTGTATCGCTTCTTTCAGTTCCGCCAAGTTGCTTAGATTATCACCAGAAACAGTGCTTTTGAGATAACACACATTAAACATGCTTTGCAACACGTTTCAGAAACGATTAAACACATTTTAAACCGATGTCTTCATGTCCTATTTTGCTTAACAATATTGCATACAACACCATTTTCACCCCTGGTGGTGAGTTTTTGAACTTCTTTGGCGGAAAAGAAATTCTTACGACTCCTTTAAACTGTTACAAAATTTGATAATATTTGGTTCTGTAGTTCTCCTTTTATGACCATTTCAAAGTGGAACTTTAATTATAACCACCCTGTACTATAGGCTTCAATTTGTTTCAAAACTTTTTAAGTCTTAAATTTTGATAAGTATATTTTTTAAGTAGATTCCTTTTGGAAGATTACCTATTACAATGGTTCTCATGACAAGACTTCGAGAAAATTTCTTCAATTCTTCACCAATCATGGTCTCTGGGTTCATTCCCCCCGATCATGGTATATGATATGTTTAAAATCGTAGTTTTACAGCAAATTTTTGTTTTAGTCGGACGGAGAAAAAATGTGTCCGAAATACATATTCGATTTTCTACTATTTGAGTATTAAACGAGATTTAAGATCGATCTTAGGCTTGAAACAATTACTCGCCGTTGGCATCGTTTTTTTTTTCCCTGTATTTCGAACGAAGCACACAAAACTCATGTATGAAAATAAGAATTTGAGCATTCATGGAAATCCCGGCTCTGATCAAGGTGCACAATTTATGACGGGGGGGGGATAATATCTTTATTAGAAAGTATACAAAAAAGTTTTGGAATGAATATTTCAGCTGGTTTTTGATATAATCCTCCAAAATGCAATAATTGTTTGAAAAACTTTTTCTAATTAAATCGAGTCATATATTGAACTTCTATTTGCATCGTTTGTCAATAGATATAGAGGAACTGAAATGAATAAGAAGAAGCAAAAAAAAAAATCCGAATCGTTTATGAACGTTTTTGTTCGCAGTGTAGAGAAGAAAGCCGAGGCGGTTCAACCTTTATAATGTTTTGTCCAAAATCCGGTACTCATCCATACATTAAATGCCAAAACTGTGTGCCAAATTTAACTGGTATAGCTCTTTGTATTTTAAAATTATTGAGTTCACTGGAGCTAGGACAGGCAGTCCAATTTTTTCTGACTGATTTTCTTTCAAAAAGTAAAAATATCTGAAAAATTGATGTAAAGGCTACATACCAAATTCCATTCATTTATCTCAAAGCAGACGGGTATAATTCGAAATATTCGATCACAGGGTGGTCTGAAATATGGAGTGAAATCTCGAATAATATTTTTTTCAACAATTCCATTACTTTTTCTTTGTATTCTTCGTATATGAGGAAGAATAACAAACTCGTGTTTACAATTGTTTACAAAACGATATATTAATCGTCTGAAAAACACTCTATACCTTGATACAGTGGTTTACTATACAAAGTAAAGCTCCTTCGTTCGGTTTACTATACAAAGCAAAGACACTTTCGCTACATTTAATGTTCCCCATAGTGACTGCCTAGTTATATTAGAGGAAGAACTCTTTATCTCACTCAATCTCTCTTTAGCCAAAAGATTAAGTCGTCTACCGTGCTTATTATGATACTGATCTTAACCATTAGATGGGTGCTAATGACTCGCGCAGATCCTAACTATTTCCTTACAGCCTGCGATAAGGATGAAATATTTATCAGCTCCAAAACATAGACCAGCGGACAGATATCTATTCCTTCAATACAACTAAATTCTAATTCGCGAATTTCACTCTTTCCAGGAGATGTTACTTGTAAATGAAAAATGTGTATACCATTAAAATGAATTCAAAATAAATTAATCAGTTCTTGATTAGTTCTTAAATCCTTAGTTATTTTTTTACAAAAATCTGACGATAACAAGCTTTTAATCTTAGAATCACTACAAAATTTACTTTAGAGTGTATTCTTTGAAGCTTATAAACTAGAAAGTTATATCCCCCATTGGGGGAATGAGGTTGAGAAACTTCCCGAATGGTGGTTGGTTCTCCTCGCCCTAGTGAGTTCAGAAAACGTTGAAAGTCCGATACTTCCTATCTAAGACGGGACGTACATCATAAGGCAAGGGTCTTCCGTGGTCGGAAGAGTGAGCCTTCTCTTTAAAGAGGCATGGATGCAAAAAAACAAAACAAATGGAGACCTAAAGTTTTTTGTAAAGTAAAAAAAAAAAAAAAAAATTACGAGCACGAACATATAATAATATTGCATATTTATTTAATGTGTGATTTTGTTTTTTGTTGTTAATTACTTCAGAATAATTACAATTTATTTTACAATTTTTTTCTTGCCCGAAGACAATTCTTTGTTAATTTTTAATTTGCCTGAAAGAGAGCTCAGCGTTCTTTGTAGTAACTGACAACGTAAAGAAACATTTTAAAACAGTTAATACGTTAAGAAATTACACATTACAATTATTATTTAACATGCATTGCAGTATATCTTGTGTGTTATTTACATCCCTTTTATTCTAAATCAAATCCTGTAGCATACCGATTTCCTGTACTAGGTTTTCATCCACATCTTTGTTATAAATCTTGGTTTAGTTGGAGTTAATCACATTATGACCCCTCAATCACGGGACTCCGGTTTTCCATTAAACTTATACGTCCTATTTGGTATATCCTTTCCTTTCCTTAATTCACAGATGAAAAACTAAATTTGCTTTTGAAATACCATGTCCCATTCTTCAAATGGTTTGCTTCTATTTGCTTAACTTATTCTTTAAATGTTTCTCATGATATTATAAATATCTTGCGCAGTGAAATTGTTTTCATTCACATCACAGTTTTGAGTATGATTAAACATATTTTAAGACCAATATAAGTGTTGCCGACAGCATCAAAATAGGTACGGTTTTTTTTTCTAAACTAATATCTGCATCAGCAATAAGGCATTTCATTCTCGACGTCAGACTTAAAAAGTATACAAATATGACCCTTGCTTGCATATGAGCTTAAATGCCAAGCATAAGTGCAAGTACATGAGAAAGGAAGTGGCTCATTTCTTATCTAATATTCTTAATAGTCAAACAATAAATGGACCTACTTCCTTTCAGCATATCTTTCACTCATATAGAAGAATCATACACTCGCAGAAAGCATTCAGTCCCTTAGAAAACAGCAATTCCCAGTCACTCATTGTACACACCATAGTAAATAAAATCAAAAATTTATCTGGTCATCATGTTCATAAGATAACATGGAATAAATTGCTGGAAAGAACCCTCTAGGCATCACAATTTAAGTTTCTATCATACATTATGCATTGATATGTACTTGTCTAGATGGATTCTATCATGTAGTAACATAGTGAACATAATTTTTGAAACATCCTGTAAATGCATTTTTCTTCCTTAATTTAGGTGAATATAGCTGCTTGAAGGTGGACCTTCAGTTCAAGCGAGAATTCAGCTACTACCTGATCCAAATCTACATCCCCTGCTGCATGCTGGTTATCGTGAGTTGGGTTTCTTTTTGGTTGGACCCGAATGCTATCCCAGCTCGAGTGTCACTTGGAGTCACCACTCTTCTGACCATGGCCACCCAGATTTCTGGAATCAATGCTTCTCTGCCACCAGTCTCTTACACTAAAGTGAGACATCCTTTCGCATTCTCTCCGTTGCGCTCTGATGAATTCAAAGGTGACCACGAAACTGAAAGTTGCTCTTCTTCTTTTCAGGCCATAGATATATGGACTGGGGTATGCCTGACCTTCGTCTTCGGGGCATTGCTGGAGTTCGCTCTGGTGAACTACGCCTCGAGGAACGAAGATCACAAGAAGCAGGCCAAGCAGACCCAAGCCAAGTGGGATCTCGAGAAGGCGGCAGCAGTCGAGACAGAAAGAATCGAGGATGCCCAGACCGCTTTCGGAATAGTAAGATTGAACAATCCTTTTAAAGCAGCACAGTAGCAGATAGTACTTAAGTTTATACTATACAACATTATAGGATACTATATCAGTCATATATCATAGGATACATCATCAAGGATACTACATCAGACAGACATTTTGTATTTGATACTTGAAAGTATCAGATACAGAAAACTGATACAGACTAAGAGTATCTGGGACTTAGTATCGATTTATAATCTCATCTATTTCATTCATTTACGAACCCGTAATACTACATGAATCTGATACAAATTATTACGTTGATATAACCTAGTTTGCCGTTTTGCTTCAGAAATGTTATTAGAATGTGCAATGTTTTCTTGAACTATATAAAGGCGATTATAAAAAAATTGCTCCGACATACTTGAGAGCGTAACTGTAATACCGTTTGCAGGAATGGAATAAAATTTTGGTTCAAAATATTTTGAGGTATGAGCTCCAGAATCATACGCAAAACAGTAGTTAAGCTCTAACAGTTACAGTTATGGTGATAAAATTTTCAAATGTCAAAAACCAACTTTCTTTTATAAGAATGTGTTTTGCATAGTAAAAAGCAATAAACAGTATTGGAACGGTACCTATAAAACGAAAATTACCAAAGCTAGATAAAATAAGAAGGAAAGAGAAAACAACCAATAATAGCAGCGAAACTATAGAAAAGAAAACCATTTTATAGTGCTTCACAAATTTTCTGCTTGATCTACTTCAACCACGATGACATTTTGCATATAGGCAGATGATACCTAGAACCAAAGCAGGTGACATGCTTAAAGGAATCTGCTGAACTTCACATCACTATTAGACATATCACAATTTTTTTCTCTCTTTTCTTATTAATCTTTTTAGCGCTGGTAATTTTCGTACAACAGATATCGTATACCAACAATATTTATTGTGTGTGTCTATTGAAAACACAATCTTGTTTTCAATAGAAAAGTTGGTTGTGCCATTTGAAAATTTTCAGATTTTGTCACTATAACCACAACTGTTAGAGTTTAAATGTCGTGAACAATATGATAGCTGCATGCTAATTTCAAAATTTAAGGTTTAAAAATGAAACTGAAGAATAATATAAAATAAAGATAAATATATTTAAATTTTCATATTTAACTCATTATAAAATATATTTTATGAAATAAGATAATATTTCCTAGTTATTCTCTTAAAATCTGGAAATTGCTAAATTAATAAGGACTCAAATGGAGATAAGGACTTCATGATATATTAACATCCGTGACAATATAACATATAGCAGTTAAATACGGCAATTTGCTAAAAAACATCCCAGAGCGTTCAGAATTAAAAAAAGATGAATGTAAAATGTTACTTGTTTTAGAAGAATAAAAAACAAAGAAAGCAAACAACAATTTTGTACAATAAGCAACAATTTGTGTACAATTAAACCCAATAAATGATTTAAAGCAAATAAAATCTTCTTTACCGAATTTAAAACAATCAATTTATCACAATCAAGGCAACAGAAGAGTTAGATTGTTTGCAAATAGAATCTTAACAAGTACAAAATATTAGTCAATGCAAAATTAAAACAGCAATAACTTATTTTTCTTTAAATTAAACAAAATTAGAATCAATTAGTTGTTTCAAAAATAGATATAATGGAGAAAAATATGAATTTGATTATTTTTGTAGTGTGTTTTCCTCCTCTTAATTCTACTCTGGAATTTTTACTACATTATGTTATAAGCACAAAGCATGTTCTTTTGTTTAACCGCTAATGAATTTTGGTGACAATACTGGCAAAAGCAGATGTCTAAAATTCAATTAATTTGTTAAACTGTCCAGCAAGAAACATTTTGTGTTTTCTTGGGCAATTTTCTTGACACTTCTTGGATGCTACATAGAGTATTCTCATATCTGTTCAAGATAAGAAACTATGAAGATATCTATTCTTCTATAAAGCAATGTACATAAAAATTGATTAATTAAATAGTATAATAACCATTAATCAGACAATTTTTTTAAGTCACGGTCTAAACAATGCATTATAGCATTTCCACATAATTCTTAATTATATTTTAAGTATAAAATAATCTGTCCTGACCATATTAGCTATTGTAAATAATCTTATTTCAGCAGTTTATTCAATGCTTCACTACAAAAAAAATGTAATAAATGATCCTGTCAACTTTCTACCTAAAAAAAAGAAAGAAAAGAAAAAAAAACACTTTTAAAAAAGCTATCAAAGAAAAATGAATTGAGAAAGGATCATATTTCTATATCTAGGTTGTCTCATGGTTTATAAATTAATGATAAAAAAAATTCGATTTAAAGCAGAGTGTCTTCCATTAATTACTTTATTTTTTATGCAGTTTCATAATAAATAATAATTCTACTTTCTCACTCGATTCATTAAAGAATAATGGAGATTAGTTTAATTATGGAAAGGGATACTTTCAATAACAATTTCTGCACTATCTTATGCCGAAAATTATTAAACTGTTATGATATTTGCTTAAAAATTAAATCGAAATTGTTCTTATAATACAGGCTGAGCAAAAATGATGGACCCGATTTAAAAAAATCATAGTCATCATCAGTCTTTAAAAAGTGGTATTATTTACTATTCTTGTTAGACAAAAAAGCAGAAAAAATTTGACTATCATTTGCATATTTAAAACTTGTTATTTTTTTATTACCGATTAGATGATGGGCAGATGCAAAAGATTTAATCTTAAATTAGAAACTATGTATTTTGGATTTTTTTCGCAAATGAATACCCGTACCCTAATTATATTTTATAAAAACAATTTGTCGTAAAAAAATGTCAAGAATATTGCTTGCTCCTGATTATTATTCATATTTTTATAGCCAACTCCCGCTGCAACCCATGTGAAAGCACTCTACAAATCCAGATATCAATACAGGCCAGGATCATTCCCCAGCCCACCAGAAATTGATAATGAGGTAAGCAGGTTCTTCATTACATGTCTTGCATTATTATAATCTTTCACTTTCTTGTATACGAAATATAATGAAAGTATAGCAAATGTCAAAAAATTTGAACTCGATATTTTTGACGAATCTCTAGGTTTGAGATCTCTCTGAACTCAAAAAACACATTTTTGGAGAAATTGTTGTTTGAAACGGTAAGGAAAAACTCATCTGAAATCCAAATTTGATTTTCTGATAATATTAACGGTGGGCTAGGGTTTAATCGCCAAAATACACGCCAAAGATCACGCGAAAGATTCAGCAGAAATGTTAAATTCATGCCAAAGATTATTATTTTGTAATTACTGAACGCTAATGCCACACAAAGCATTCAGATATAACATTGTAGCGAAAGCTTATAAGCTAGTTAACAGCTACGCTACACGAGCTGTTGCTTTTATATTGTGGTCATGTTACTGGGCTGCGAACCACAAGGTCCCAAATTCTATCCTCACTCAATTCAAACCGCCACAACATCTTTATTAGAAAATATACGAGAACGTTATGAGAGACCACCCCCACGGTTTTCTTTATGGTTTAATTCATAATTGAAAAAAAGCAATATATCTGTTATTTTTTGTTTCATGTTTAAATGCAAATGTAATGCTTATTTTATATCAAAATAAAAATGTCATAATTTATCCATTCTCATTTCTGGCAAAACTGTCATTTACGGAAACATACAATGTACATTTTATGCACATAACGTTATTAAACTGTATCTCGAGATATATTTGTCAAAATTAAATTATTATAAATCTGCATATCAATTCACATTTTTACAAACCGCCTATAAAATCTTTTTTTTTTCTTTTTTTAAATTGTCCATTTTACGTATTATTGATATATTGAAATCTTAACATCCAGTTTTTAATTTTGAAATTAAACACAATTGGGATTATCTAAACATATAATATCTCTATTTGTCTATGTTTGAAAAATATCTCAGAAATTCAAATTAATATTTGCTAACGACAATAAGCAATCGCATGGATACAGCATTCGAAGCTTTGTAGTAAAATCAGAATAAGAACAGCCATTGCTGCCATCTAGTGTGGAACAGGAGAAAAGACATTGAGCGGTAAATGCAGAATTTCAGGTCGCCATCTAGTTTAGCAAAATCCAACTAACAATGAATTAAAATGGGAAGAATACTAAAACCCAACAGAGATTTTGTGATACTTAAGGGAGAAAAGTAAGTGATTTACAAGATCGTAAGAATATTTTAACCCTATAATTCAACTCTCCATAAGTATATATACTTAAGGATATATACTTAGATAAGAAAAGTTATTGAAAAATTTCAATCACAATGTCATTTCAATCCCTTAAAATGACCTTTATTTCAATTCTTTTTAAACATACGATAAAATATTAAAGAACTTGTTTTCTTAAAATATCTTTTATAAATTGAAAGGTTATAATTTAAAATCATGCTGTTTTTGAACCAAATGAATAAATTTTTATGCAACATAATATGAAATCAATTTAAAGCATAATTTGATATTCATTAAAACTGTATTTCATCACTGACATTCTGAAAGAAATTGTGCGTAATTGAAGCCTTCTGCTAATGCAAGATTTATTTTAGGATATAAATCAAAGGATTCAGAAATAATTTAATTTTAACAGACAATGAAATGTATGCTGATTATTATAATAAAAATACGTATGCATCAAATTAACTGATTTTGGTTGCCTTTATTATTATAATTTTTATCTTTACTATCAATATATATATATATATATATATATATATACGCAACCCTCACTCAGTGGCGTTGAGAAGGTAATTAGATGTTAACTCAATTTTTATACCCCACCCTTCCAATTTCATCAATGTCTTTGCACATGTTTGACTTTTAAAAGATGACAAAAATCCACTGTTATTTTCATGGTGCCCTCTAAGACATACAGGGGGGGGGGCAAATATGTCCTTCTCCTATCCTTCGTTGCTACAAAATTGCCCTCAATCAGTTGATAGTCATGCATCTGTTTTCTATTTAACAATAACGTGACTTTTAAAAAATAGCATATATTCACTGTTATTTTCATGGCACCCTCTGTGACATTCACTAGGGGCAATTATGCCCTGCAATCCTTAGTTGCTACATCACTGCCCTCAGTTAGTTGACAGACGTGCATCTGTTTTCTATTTTGCAATAACATTTCTAATGCTCATTGTTTGACATGCCTATGTTTCTTGTAGAAGCCTGTGGTGACTGGAGATTTGAACTTGATAACCACCAAAAAAAATGGCATAAATGCACTGCTATTTTCATGGCACCTACTTAGAAATTCACGAGAGTGGGACAATTATGCCCATCTCTCATCCTTCATTGCTACACCACTGTCTTCCGTCAATTGATAGTCATGCATCTGTTCTCTATTAAGCAATGACATTTCTAATGCTCATTGTGACTTTGTGTTTTGCAGAAGCCCTTGGTGCCCGGCGATCTGAACTCGATGACCACCAAATTCCGAGACTGCGAGGTCCACATGCCGGAGGAAGAGAAGCATCGTGGATATTACCTGTGCGGCAAATGGTGGTTCAGCAGGTTCCCCACTCGCTCCAAGAGGATCGATGTCGTCTCCAGGATCTGCTTCCCCCTCGCCTTCGCCTTCTTCAACCTCCTCTACTGGACCACCTACCTGCTGAGGGAGGACAAGGACGAATAACCTTTCTTCTGCCCCTCCAACCCTGTTCTTTCGTACGGGAAGATAAGAATGGACACAATTTTTATACAACTCAACTTTCATTCGAAATCATTCATAGAAATTGATCAGTGCAATCCCCCCTAAAAATTAATGATTTATATCGATATCAAGTTAGCAGAGTTCTTCTTCCAACCGGAAGAATTAATAGCAAAGATTTGGTGATGATTTTAAAATATGTGACGACGTTCGAAATGAAAATTTTGAAAAACGTTCGAAGATAATTATACTTTTGAAAGTTTGCATAAAAAATAGTAAAAAAGCATCTCTGAAATCGGCTACACTGTTGGCCCTCAGTTGTCAAAATAATATTTAGTGTTTTTCCAGTGAATGATATTAAATGTGAGTTGTATTGCTGACTTTCAATCGCCCTAAATGTCTTTTGCAAATGAATGAGATTTGACCATTGTTGGCTCTCAGTTGCCCTAATGGTAATTGGTCTTTTTCCGGTTAATGAGATTTAATGTCAGTTGTATTGATGGCTTTCCGAAAGGGGTTTTTTTTGTGTGTGTGTGTTTGTTTGTTTTTTGCAAATCAATGAGATTTGATCATTGTTGGCTCTCGATTGCCCAAATGATAATTGGTTTTTTTTTTTTTTGCCGGTTAATGAGATTTAATGTCAGTTGTATTGCTGGCTTTCAATCGCCCTAAATGTCTTTTGCAAATGAATGAGATTTGAACATTGTTGGCTCTCAGTTGCCCAAATGGTAATTGGTCTTTTTCCGGTTAATGAGATTTAATGTCAGTTGTATTGATGGCTTTCCGAAAAGGTTTTGTGTGTGTGTGTGTGTGTGTTTGTTTGTTTTTTTGCAAATCAATGAGATTTGATCATTGTTGGTTCTTGGTTGCCAAATGATAATTTTTTTTTTTTTTGCCGGTTAATGAGATTTAATGTCAGTTGTATTGCTGGCTTTCAATCGCCCTAAATGTCTTTTGCAAATGAATGAGATTTGACCATTGTTGGCTCTCAGTTGCCCAAATGGTAATTGGTCTTTTTCCGGTTAATGAGATTTAATGTCAGTTGTATTGCTGGCTTTCGAATGACCAAAAAGCCTTTTGCAAATTATTAGCTGCATCGTTGGTTGCCGCAGTTGCCCAAATGATATTCAATAATTTGTCATTTGCGTTATATTAAGTGTTACTAAATCCTCTCGTTTAACTAATAAATAATCTAAATAACGAATTTTTCATTATTGATCAATCATTTTAATGAAGAATCTACGAAAAAAATAGTTCACAACGCGATCTGAAAAAGAAGAAATGGTATATATGGAAAAGAAATCTGAAAAAGAAGGAAATGGTATATATGGTCATTGTTTATAATTATGGAAATAATTATAGATATATATACTATCCAACCCCCCCCCCCAGGTATCTATTATCATTGTGCGATTGCAATTCTCATAGAGAAATTGAAAAAGGAAAATTTGAAATAATCACATGCTGAAGGTGAAAGGCTTTTATAATTATTCATATGTGATTCTTTCTATTTAAAGTATTCTTTTGGATACCTTTAAACGAAACTTAATAACTCAAAACTAATAAAAATCATCAAATTTTTCTGACGCAGCTGTAAATGAAAAATACATTTTAATATTGTTGTTCCAGAATTTTTTTTTCTTGAACTCAGTTAAAATTTTAATTGAAATCTACTTTAATGTGCCCTTGCATATCGGCAATTACAATTCACCTAAATTAAAAATCAAAATCGCTGACATGCTCAATATTATTATGCATAGGGTTTCTAGAAGAACTACTACGCTTGGTTATGATATTGAAAACAAAACTCAAAGAACCGATTAAAGTAGAAAATTAAGTTGAAATTTGGCTTCATTGCAGATGATGCATGATGTGTTTTTAGTTTAAAATGTCCATTCTATTTCTGTCACTTACTGAATTCAACTAATGTCAAAAACTGGCAGGATACAATATTTCTTTTTTTATATATATAATTTAATATTATATTCTTAAAATGGGCTTCACCCTTATCTTGTGATACTAAGCCAAAGCTGAAAAAAAATCTTAATTATAAATCAATATATATTAAATCTAATTATATGAAAATATATTAAAAGGCTGGTCAATTTCATTCCTCAATGATACACATAATATCTTAATCTCTTATATTTAAACATTTGTTTTGAAAAAACAAATGAAAAAACAATATCTGTCGTTTTAACAAATGAAATTTTACTCTAAATCCATATCAGTATTTTTGCCCACTATCTGGTAGTTAATGGCTTGTCCTCCATAAGTCAATTTGTCTCTTCAATTTGTCAAACGCATATTCATATGTACTCTTCAAGTATCACAGTAAATTTCTAAAGTATTCTGCTATCTAATAGTCTATAAATCTCATCAAATAACTTTCTTGAATTTTATTTCAACAGGCAAATGGGTCAACTCTTATCTCCTTGTACCAAAGAACCTCCCTGGAATTTTATTTCATTTCTTACGCTAGAAGAATCCAGCTTCTTTGTTCGGAACACAGATGACTTTACTGTTCCTTGATCTGTTCTTTTGTTTGATGATGATTCCACAAACAGCAGCAAAATAATATATATATATATGTTCAAACAGACTCTGTCCTTGACGAGACAGAACAAACTCTTCAGGCTGCTATTCATTATATGTATGAGCAACTGGCTGCTGTTGGAAATTATATATTTATATATATACATAAATACATATATACATACATACATATATAGCATACATATATATATTTGTCTTGTGAGAAGTGAAGTTTTTGTATCTGCATATGTTCGTATTTATATAAATGTATTTCGCTTGATTCGACTTGCTGGGAAATGTACCACTGTAAGCAAGCGAGATGATATTATTCGCAGATCACTCAAGTTGGACTCAATTTGCATTCCTCTATTTAAAAAAGAATGTCTAATGCATCACAAAAATATAATTAATTTAGAATCCGAAAAAATAATAACTCTTTCATTTAAATATAATCTATGGTGTAATGCTGGCTGTTCACAGAATTGAAATTCAGTTTCATGACAGAAAAAAAAATCGAGTAGGGAAATTCAATTTGTAAAATGAATAATTTATTTCGCCATTATGAGTTGAAGTATATAAAAAGAATTATTCAATCAGAAAATTCAGTTAGAAAAATAAATTATTTAATTCTCTATCATGAGTTGAGGTATAGAAAAAGTGTGATTCAATAAGGAAAGTAAATACTTTATTTCCACATTATAAGTTTAAATATATAAAATAATAATTTAGAATAATTCATCAGAAAGTTCGGTAAGCCGCTCTATAAGTGTTTCGTTGGATAAGAGAGAAAGGCTGTAAAATTCATCAAGAAAGAAATATAATAATTTTGTCAAAACATATCTCATGGCATAAATTTGATTGTTCTTTGTTCCGTTTTAAATTCTTTCTTGAGTAAAAGCTTTCATTCAATTATACAAAATTAAATGGGAAAATGCAAGGAGAAAATTCATTATTCTTTAGTCAAACCGAATACGCAGCATTCATTTGTCAGTTCTCTGCTATCCATTGTGCTAGTAAATTATTAAAAATCTATTTATTAAAATAAAATAAATAGACAGTGAAGTTAGTTTTCATTTTAGAAGAAAATAAATTGGAACATGTATGTTAAATACGGATTTTGATTTCGAAAAAATGTCGCTCAGTTCATAAATTCAGAGAAGTTTTCATAACACGCGACATTTGTTAACTGTAACTGTACCTTTGTGAATATGATTTATGAATATCTTGTGTCGCCGAATTCGATTTACTTTTGACAGATTTGAAATTAATTTTGGATGCACAAATAAATATTCCACTTTTTACTGCCATTAAATCGTTGTATGAAACATAAATCAACAATAGGAGTATTATTCTAAATAATTTCACTGCTATTGTTTTTCAACAAAAAGTGTATTCTGGAGATAATTAATTCATAAAAGAAATAATTTCGAAGAGCGAGACCAGCTGCTTTTCAAGCCAGGTGGTAAACATGCATCTCGAGTCCAACTCACTTCTGAAGCTCGAACGCGATGGCACGAGAATTTTTTTTTTTTTTCTGTAACCGTAACCGTGTAGCGCGGGCGATCAGAATGAACTTTCTTTGCGAAATAACTATTGTGCTATATGTGCGATAACTTGTGCTCTACGTCGACACTGTGCACGTTGTGTCGAATTTGGTTTATTCGTGAAATAACCGAAACGCTGTCTAATCCAAGACAAAAATAAATTATGGTTCTCTCGCGTGCTTGCCATCTCTCAATGTTCATCTGCTTGGAACTATTATCTGTCATATCATCTCACCCCTTCCCCTTCAGCTAATCTCTATTTTATTACACCTAATCTTCCGTTCGCCATTCTGAAGTGTCAGGACGAAATCTTGCTATGGACTGGAATAAATACTGGGAAGCTATTTCATATATGTTATCTTTGTATACTAGAGCGTTAGTGTTAGTTCTGAACTTGAATACTAGTATAGATCAGCATCGAAAATCCAGATACCATAACCACGAGGTAAAAGAAATTGCAAATATTTGATCGCAAATGCCTAATTGCATGTCAGACGCAAGGTCTTGCATACGATCTTAAAAATTGAGCCTGTTTTGGAACCAAAGATGTTTCGGCGAAATTTTTCCAAACACTGTCACAAAATGCTCAGTAATTAGGATTTCCAGACGAAAAAAATGAATTATACAAAATTTCACTTAAAAATGAACTTACAGAAATGAATGATGTATGGAACTCCAAGAAAAAAATTTTTCCTTAGTCAATATTAAGGTCCCATGGTTCAGAAGCAATATTTCAAATGTGTTAACCTTGCATATTTAAAATTTTATGATTTTGTCATCCTTACAAATGGTAATGATAGTTAAAACTTGGCAACATTTTATATAAATATACAGTTTTCTTGATATCTTTTCGAGGAAACACTAAAGCAAATGAGCACCCCGAAATATGACAAGGACACGTAAAATGAATTAAATGGTCGTCTGCAATAATCAGAAAAATGGTGCTTTTTGAAAAATATCAGCCTTATTTTGGCGTATCCCAAACTGTAATACTTCTGATATAAAGATCACGGAGGAAAGAGAGAATAAATAAATTACCTTCTTTCAGAAAATGATACTCCAAAACTGAGAATTTGATCCAGAATTACTCATTTTTTTACCCTCATACGCAACTTGAATAATAAAAAAGTGAATTAAAGTAAAAGTATATATTCTCTGAATAGGTTTCAATGTAAAAATTTGGTTTTATCCTTTTTATTTCCGTTACACTGCGTTTCATTGTTTTATTATTTATATAAAACCTTTATGTTCAAAACTTATAGAGAACAATTATGTGCTTTTTTTATTATTATTTATCAAAGTTTTCTTTTATAACTGTCCAACATTTCAGTTCTTGAGTAAATAAGAACGAATAAAACTTTTGACTCATTGGAATACATCCAGTTAAATTTATAATTCCATTTTCAGTAAAACGAATTTTCAATATTCTAAAAAAGAATAATTGTTGATAGAACACTTTTTTTTTCTTATCTAATTCTTAATCCTATTTATTGAAACCCTAGCATCGTCAATTCATATAAAACCATTTTTCAATTAAAAGCTTAGTATTTTCCCCTTACATTAGTTTTAATGTGATGAAATCTTTTTATCGAAATTAAATGGTAGCGCATATTGTTAGATTTTCATTAATGCTTTTTTTTTTTTTTTTTTTTTGCTAGATGCACAGATTAATTCTTTTATTGAAATTGCTATTATGAAAGAATTATAAGCTAACAATGTTTTCAGTTGTAAATTACTTGAAGTAAATTCGTATCTGTTTATTTTTTGTTTTGTTTTTTGTCAAAATTCTTGGGTGGTAAATATCAAAACTTCTGCGAATTTCGAAATACCACAAGATTCGCGAAAAGGTTCAAATACCAGTCTGGATTTTCGACGCTGTATTATGTAGATTTTAGAAGATAGAGTTTTTAGATAATAGCTATCCATACATTCCTGTTATAATTCATAACAAAAAATTGTACAAGGATTTGCAGGATTTTTAAGAATTTTTTTAACGGAAATGATAAGCAAATATATAACCTATTTGGTAATATGAAAGTCTTACTATACCGATTTCCTTTTCCTGTAACATCAGGAACTACCTTGAATTTTAAATTTTTCTTTCTTTTTATTCAATAACAAGAATGAGGTGAAGATAAATAGAAAGACAGAGACCAAATTTTTTAGATTCTTGAGGAATATTATCAAATTCTCTAACATTGCAAATTAAGTAGAAAATTTTTTACTGGATTTACTGATTTCTTATGATTTACTTTTCTTTTCATCGTCGGGACTCAAAATTTTTAGGAAATACACAGTTCAATGAAATAGTAAAGTATGATTAAGAATAAAAGAATTTCAGCGATTATCAAAAATTTGAATCAAAATCGTCACGATTGCCTTGCTTTGGAATTTTAGGGATAAAAATCCTTCTTTCCTTTCTTTTGGTGCATTCTAAATTTTATTATTTTCTCCATACTGTGATTTTTATATAATGTGAGTGAGTTTTATTGTAATTATTGGATAAACAGAACAATGAAAATTTCGTTGCTTTATACGATAATATCAAAGGAGAAAAGTCAAATAGTTATGTTTCGCATAAATGTATTCTACAAAATTATCACATACTTAAAGAAGGTTGTATAAATCACGAAAAAGTTATCTATTTATTAAAATATACATCAGAATATTTTTCGTAAGTTTAGAATATTAAGATATTGAAAAAAGTAAAAAATTAGAATCTGTTCTGTTAATTATTTTTCTAAAAATTTCTACCATTCAAAAACAATTAACTCCATTCACGTTTCGTATATATTTTTTTAAATAAAAAAAAAAATTCTGAGATATGGAAAGAAACTGATTGGTCTGACTTTATTTCATATACTTTTTTAAATTAAAAAAATCAGTATTTTCAGTATTTAATATCTATTTCCTATTTATAAATTCCTCTTATCACTTGTTTTTCTTGTATTTTATGTCGAATATTCTTCTAATATTTTTATAATTTGAATTTATCGTAAACAACTTCTTTTAATTAATTTCTCAGTTCAAATGGTTATTTATTTTCAGCACAAAATTTTGACTGATCATTAAACGCGAATGAATCTACAGTGACCTAAACAGTTAACATAGAATAGAATTTTCATAATATTTTAACAAATACGTGCAATCATTTCTATATAGAAATCATGTAACTTTTAGTCCCAGTATTTACGATGCTTCAAAGTAAAGTCTCGATTGTTTTTAAAGACGAAAGAATGGTATTCTTAACTTTGAAGTGCTTTTTGCATCTTAAAGTGAACAAAATTCGCTTATGTATATATGAATATCAAACCTATATCCGAGCTTGTATTTTATACTGTAGGCTATGTAAGACTATGTGACTCGTAGCTTCAGAAAACACAACAGACAAAAATATGTAAAACTTCTGTATCAGTTAGTAAAATAATGATTACGTGGTAATAATCTTTCAAGAAAAATCAATGTCATCATATTTTTATAATCATTTAATAAGTTAAATGTTCCTTATATTATTGTTTTATTTTAGTTCCGAATACCATATTTAGAATTCTTAATCTGGTATTAAGATTGTTCATTGTTCTTTTTCCGAATGTTTTATTGCATATTTATTTAATTTAAAATTAGGACACTATTCTTTTTATTTAATAAATATATAATTCAATATAAAATATTACTGAGAAATGTAAATACTTTCAAAATAATAGGAATTAACAGAAAATTTATGTCCTATAACTTTCAATTGAACAAGCACTCATAATGCTCTTTAATTTTGAAATTTACTTTGGCTTATTATTAAAATGGAATCTATTGCATATGTTCAAATTTTATAGAACATAAATTTGACACGACATACGATAAAATTACATATTTAATCCATTAAATGAAAAAGATAATGATTTGTTTTAACAAATATTCATTTTTTATGTTATAAACGGAATAAGTTATTTTTAAAAAATAATAATTTTACTCCCTGAAGTAAATAAAAATAAAAATAAACAGAATTATTAGCTGGATACAATTTGAAAAAATTTCTTGTTTAATATAACTTATCATAAAAAATCGTCTGCCGGTGATTTATCTACATTCGAATGCAGCAAAGATTTCAGAAGCAATTTGGTTCTTGAAACCAAAGAATTGTAGCTTTTTTTTTTCAAATTTTTTAACCGGAGCTTTTTTTAAACGCACCACTGTCAGAAAAAAATCACACTTCTTTAAAATTTTGAAAAAAATGTATCGGAAATACATTAAAAATTAAACCGAATGCCAATAAATTTTTGCTATAGGTAAGTAAATAAAATAAAAATAAACAGAATTATTAGCTGGATACAATTTGAACAAATTTCTTGTTTAATATAACTTATCATAAAAAAATCGTCTGCCGGTGATTTATTTACATTAGAATGCAGCCAAGATTTCAGAAGCAATTTTGTTCTTGAAACCAAAGAATTGTAGCTTTTTTTTTTAATTTTTTAACCGGAGCTTTTTTTAAACACACCACTGTCATAAAAAAATCTTACTTTTTTAAAATTGTGAAAAAAATGTATCGGAAATACATTAAAAATTAAACCGAATGCCAATAAATTTTTGCTATAGGATTTTCATTAAAAAAAACCACATCAGTTACTTTACTAACTTTTACAGAAGTTGTTTTCAAATGAAGATGCTTTCAGTTTCAGAGAAAATCCTTTATTCTTTCTTTTACATCATTTCTTTTAAAGACGAAATTACTTTATACATTTTACTGTCGGTCATCCCTGCAAGATATGCAGTTCGGAAAATAAGTGCATATTCATACTTTCAATCTGAAGTAGCTTGTGTTTATCAGTAATGTGAGCGAGTTGACATTCCAAAGTGGTGACAAATGCTGCATCAAAATTTGTCCGACAGATGTGGAAAAAAATTGTTCAAAAATTATCAATACAGAATATCAATGTACTTGTATAAAATAAAGTGAATGTAGCTGAAGTGTCTTGTGTTTTTATTTCTCATATATACAGGGTGGTTATAATTAAACTTCCCCTATAAATAGCATCCTACAACGTAAACTGTTGAACAGATTGCAGCAAAATTTGGTACATAGGCTATACACGAGATGCGCTCATGGAATTTCGAAAAAAAATTTTAGTTCCAATGTCCACCAGGGAGCGTCTTTTCTGGAAAAACATTAGTTTTAACGACCAAAACGGAATTCAGAAACAATATTCATATTTATTGACTAGTTTCTGATCACTTTGTCATCGAACCAAAATAAATAAAGGTAAGGAAAAAATAACAGTACGCTGTTTGAGAAAAAAATGTTCAATTTGCAAGAACAGATTAGGACGAAATTGCACAAGAGAATCAATTGTTAATCATGTCCAAGGTGATGTAGGGAAAGGTGCACCATGTGATCAGCCTCGTTCACTTTGCTAAATTTCAAATCGATTGACAGTGCGTTCAACAGCAGATCGTAACTGATCAGTTGTGATGCTTCGCACATGAAGCGTTATGGAGTTCTTTAAGTCACTCAATTTTGCAACACCGTCAGAACAAGATACCGTCATCATTACAGTCCGAAACATCGACACAAAACATGACAATGATTGCAAACATTTCTTTTCCTAACATGTTTTGTATAAAGCTTCCTCTTCTTCGCAAGCATGCAAATCTCGACATTTTTTTTCCTAGAATTGAGAGCTTTCCCCCGTTTTACATTTTATTACTCATAATTCTTGTTCTGCATTGTTAATAGTGTTTCTGTGTTCCGTTTTGGGGTTCTTTGTGTTAAATGTAATGTTTTTCTGGAAAAGGCGCCCTCTGGTGGGCATTTTCAAACTTTTTTTTTTTTTTTTTGAAATTCCGTCAGCGCATCTCGTGTATAGTCTGTATACCGAATTTCGCTGTAATCCAGTGATTCTCAACCTGTGGGGCGCGCCCCCCTTGGGGGCGCGAGCACACTAGAAAGGGGGCACGAGAATATCCAAGAGAAAATATTATTTAAAAAAATTGATTATCTGACTAAAAGGAAAGCACACATACACATAGAAAACCAAATACATTTCGACATATTTAATAAATTATTAAAGTAAAACAACTTACTAAATCATAACTTAATCAAAACATACTAAATTAAAAACAAATTTAATAATTATTAGTGACTTCCTTGGGCCTGTCTTTCAGAACAAAGTTTTTCGAAGGAAGGCTTAATATTAGAAATAGCCACTCTCAGTTCTGTTTCTATATTTTGTCTTCAAAGAAGACACAGCAGAAAATCCAGTTTCTCAAAGGTAGGATGGTGAAAATGGTAATAGAATGCGAAATACCCTTGTTTTTAGTACAATTATAACCATCCTCTACTCCTGCCCAAAATTCAAATATTGATTTATTACTAAATTGTCTTCTAGTTTCGCCACTTGTCGTGAAGTCTATGAATTTTTCTTCCTCATCAATTGAGAGTCCTTCCGAAGTCTTATGAAATGAATCCCTAATCCACTCGTAACTTGCTATTAGTTTGTCGTCAGCATGAAAATGCTTCTTAAAATTCTTTGCCAGCAAGGCTAAATGATTTTCAATGGTTACAAAACAACTTTTACATGTTCTTCTTCAGCCTTATAAGTTTTAGTACAATCATCCACATTTGCAAACATTGCTAGGTTTTTTGCTTTAAATTTCTGCTCCACAATTCCAATTTTCTACAAAAAGCATTAACTTTATCACTCGTATCCAACATATGTGTATTTGCTCCTTAAAGTTGAAGATTCATGTTATTTAATTTCTCAAATATGTCAACCAAGTACCTCAATTTCATCACAAATAAACTCTCGCGAAATTTCTCGGCCTCCTGTCTGTTTTCTTCTTCTAGGAAAAAGGCAATTTCGTCTTTTAATAAATTCATAAACACGTTGCAAAAATTTCCCACGTGATGACCATCTTGCTTCGCAATAAAATAGAAACGTTGACTGTACTGAACCCATGTCTTTACAAAGGGCGGAAAAGATTCTTGATCTCAGTGGTCTCATATTTATATAATTTACTACGGTTACAACCGTAGTTAATACAATATTCAGACCGGGACTCATTTCTTTCGAAGCCAATGATTCTCTGTGGATCATGCAATGTGTGCACTGAGGCGATTTTTGTTTTACAAGTGCTTCTATGCCTTGGAATCTTCCCTACAATGAACGAGCACCATCGGTGCATATTCCGACGCAATTTTTTCCATTCTATGTTTGCCTCGTTCATAAAATCATTTAAAATAGCAAATAATGCGAGTGCTGATGTTTTGAGTTCTATTGGATTGCCGAAAAGTAGTTCTTCTACTACTGACATATTATCACAAATTCGAACATAGGAATTAAATGATCATCTTTATTACTATATGTTGCTTCGTCAAGCTGTATTGAAAACAATTTGTGACGCAACTTCGAGAAAAGCTGACACTGTATATCTTCAGCTATATCACCAATTCGATGAGCAACAGTATCATTTGAAAGAGGTATGGACTGCAATTGTTTTGAAAAATAATCTCCATAGTTTCTACAATCTCAATTGCTGCCGGCAAAATAAGCTCTTCACAAATGGTGTGAGGTTTTTTACATCTGACTATTTTATATGAACTTTGTAAGATGCAATTAAAGCTTTTTTATTCACAGACAAAGTTTCTTTAAAAAATGATTTTTGCTTTTTATATGATTTTAATTTTAATTCGAAGAATTCTCTGGGTTTGTTGACGTACTCACTATGAAGCGTTTCCAAATGTTGTTTACGTTTATTAGGTTTCATGCTATTTGCGGCTAACATTTTTGAGCAAAAGATACACAGGGGCCTTTCTTCTTTATTTACTTCAGTACTGGTAAACCCAAAATTTAAGTATTCTTGAGAATATTTCCTTGATTTTGTTTTCGGAACCACGCTCGTATGTGTACTTGTTAATGCTTGACTATCGTCTAATGCTTGCTTACTTCCGCTTAAAAATTTATTCATCAGTCTGTATAAATCTGCTGCCGTGAATATTTAATATGGTGAATTGTAATTAACACGAAGACATATATAACATACACATTCACGATAGATTCGATAGCGATAAAAGGGTCGACTCGAATGAGACTGGCTGGAATTGAAACTTGCGTTATCGAACATTTTCCTTCTTCCTATGAGAAAACATTTACTCCGCGTATGCTCGAGACGGCATCGGGCGTGTGGATTCCCTTCCACAAATATTGCTTATTTTTTTCACTTTTGTTTTGTCATGCTTCTGTTTTATTTCTTTTATTATTCGAAAAAATGTATCCCCAATTTCTAAATTTAGCTCACCCCGTCTAGGTTAACTTTCATTTACGAATTTTCCTACTTTCATATTCTTTTAAGTTATCTCCCTGTTTAGCTTTCATTTCAAATATAATATTTAAATTTTCACCGCTTTCATTCGCTTCATCTGTTCACCGCCCGCTTGTCCAAAATGCAAGATATTGTTTCTCGCCAATGTTGGCTCCCTTTTTACTTTTGTTTTGGCAGTTAGTTAAAAATAATTTAAAAACAGAATCCAAAATACTCAATATACATTATTGTTGTAAACATTTTATTGTAAACTGGGGGCGAGATGAAAATTATGATTGAAAACTGGGCCACAAATACTGAAAGGTTGAGAACCGCTGCTGTAATCCATTCATCCGTTTGAGTTGTAGAATGCTGTTTATAGGGGAAGTTTAATTATAACCACCCGGTACATTCCACATCTGCAAATATTCTCCGAATAAGCCATCACTCAAAATGAAAGATTTATACATCAGTTACTGAGTGAAACCTGGGGAAACGGTCTACTCAAAACTTTCTCGCATACTCTCTAATAAACGCAATTGTAATACCGGTATTCACAAGTTTAAATACCGGTTTTTCAGTATTTACTAGAAATTCTTTAAATTGTCTCCACTAAATGTTCAGGGATCGCCAACATAGAAAAATAGTATACGTTTTTGCTTTTATATCTCCCTAACGGACGAAATTAATGGCTTAATTAATTGCTTAAATCTAAATTAGCGAAACATGGATTATCCCTGAAAGAAATTGTATCCATAACGACTGATGGAGCAACAGTTACGAAAAAAGTTAGAAAGTTGATTGATGCAAATCAGCAATTGTGTTATGCTGATGGAATTCAATTAGGAGTAATAGATATCAAAAAATAAAGAACAGAAGAATCCAATTACTGTGGATATAGAAACTTCGGATTCCTACTTTGAAGAGAGTAAGAGTGAGAGTGAGTGATATTGACAATGAAAATAATGACAATCTAATTGCTGAAGAAGATATTTCTAATGAGGATGAAATATTAACCAATTACGAATTGCTTCCTATAGTTTATAAAGTTCGAAAAATTGTTAAGATATTTAAACGTTTCCCTATAAAAAATGACATATTACTAAGATATATACTAACTGAAAATAAAACAGAATATCTGTTAATATTAGACTCTAAAAGACGTTGAAACAGTTTACTCGTAATGATGGGACGATTTTTGAAACTGAGAAATCCAATTAAAAAAGCAATAATCGATTTCAACTCGTAAATTAATTTTTCAGATAGTGAATTCGACTTAATATCCAGAACTGCATCAGCTCTACTTCCAATAAAACTGACTGTTGAGGCATTATGTCAGAGAGATTCTAATTTATTAACAGCTAAGGCAACAATAAATTTCACGTTGCAGTCACTGAAAGAACAGCACACATCACTATCTGAGAATTATATATTACATTGAAAAATCACACAGAAGAAAGGCATACCGAAGTAGGAAATGTCTTATGGTATTTACTTAATTATAATGATTTTAAAAATGCAAATGAAAAAGAAGAAAAGAAAATAATCAATTCAAATCTGATTAAGTTTATAGTAAATTTTCTTAAATGTTTTTACCCACAAACCTATATACATTCAGAAGAATACGGTTCACTTATCGAAGATTATGATGACACTAATGTCGATAGTGAAAATGAATTGTCTCTTGAACAAAAATTAGAATTAGCGATAGATAAAAAAAAAATTTCAAAGAACCAAACTACAATACAGAAATCAGCTATATCAAAAACCATCCGACGAGAAATCGATTTAGTTGAAGATGAGGGATATATACGTAAATACTTGGATAAGTATATCGCTCATTCCTAACAGTACCACCAACTAGAGTAGATGCCGAAAGAGCGTTTTTGACAGCTGGTCATTTTTGCACAAAATTACTTTTCAGGCTTAATGATAGTACAATTGATGCATTATGTTTTTTATTATCGAATTTCAAAAAATTTTAATAGTACCACAGACTGAATAGTGATATTTACACTTTTTTTATGATTTAAATAAATAAGATGTTCCTTTAGTTTTTTGCGACTCTTTATATACTGTTATAATTTATGTTACAAATTATGTTTTGTAACATTCACACTCTCTAATAAAAATGTCAAATAAAACAAAGAAACACCTGTGTTTTCTTTATTTCTCTAAAATTTCTAATACCGGTATAAAAACCGGTATCCCGGTATTAAGATCTGAAAAATACCGAATACCGGTATTGAAATTTTGGTCCGGTATTGCAATCCCTAGATGCGGCCCAGGGTGACTATTTCTTTCTTCCATGATTGAAACTGCCTCTTTGTTGATAACTGTTTTCAATTTATTGATGCATTTCAAAAAAGGAGTTTAATAAAAAATAATTTAAAACAAAAATTGAGAATTCGAAAAATGTTGAAAAAAGGCCGAAAAGACTAATTAGAATTAGATTTAATAAATATTAATTACTAACTTAATACGTTTTGCTTTGTGGCAGTATTCCAGATACTTTTTATCATAAAAATATACATTTTCCTTCCATTGTTCATCTAAAACCGCCCTGCTGCCTGTTTTATGGCATTGAATAGGGTGGGTTCACTACCTTGTCTACCTCTTTCTTTCTAAAAAAAACGAACTACGCAGCAAAGATAAACTACACTATAAACTACGTTATTGGTGGTATTTATAAATTGCTTGTTCCGTCATGGGAAATGTAAATCTTATTTCTTATATTTTGTTAATATCAGGTTATGATTTTATAATGCAATAAAGTTCAATTGACATTTATCTTTCAAATAAATTTCTTCTAAAGTAAAAAAATATTTAATTATGTTGGAAAAAAAATTTCAACTTTAAATGAAAATCCTTCTTTCTTTTTGCTTACATGGGAGATAACAAGCAATCTATCATTATTTGTTGAAGAATTTTTTCAATTTAGAGAGAAATTCACTAAAAATATTCATTTCAAACCACAACGCTAATGAATTCGTCGTCGTAGAAGAATAGAAGAATAGGAAAAAAAAAGAACCATATTTTTTTTAAAGAATGAAAAGCATCAGAAAACTTCTGTTTAGAATAATATTTTTCGTAAGAAATAATAAATTGATAGATTTTTTGGTTCTTTATTGAAACAATCTTAATTAAAGAACTAAATCCCCTGATCATGAAAATAAAATATAAGAAAGATTTAAAACTGAAAATCCTTCTAATTGTCGTTTTGAAATTTCATATTATTTCGACTTATTTTTCGTGGTTTGTAAAAAAGACAGAAACTGCTTATTAAGCCGAATAAAATTTTGATCTTTTTTACTTCTTCGTTTCTTAAAGTTTCATTAATTGTATGGTTCGGTAATCAGAATTAAATAGCAAAATTTACCTAACAAGCTTGTTTTTTAATTAAGTCTAAAAATTAAACATTCTAATAGAATCTATTCTATTGCTTTAATCTTTGTTTATGCTAAAAGAATTGTTTTTAAAGTAGTTTTTTGAAGATTTACAAAATATTCAAAAAGCCGTTCAGCATTTTTTTTTATGTATAATCAATTTCAAAACATTATTGAAATAAATTCAACATTTTATTACTTTCACGAATATGACAGTACTGTTATCTTCAAAATATTCGAACGAACAGTATTTTGACGAATCTCCACCTTTCAGACATCCCCCAAGTCCCAAAAAGCTTTTTTTTTCTGAATTTTGCCTGTCTGTAAACAATATAATTCACATGCGCATTGGGGGATGAATTTTGGGCTTGTTCTTTGCACCAAATTTGTGGATTTCTGTCAAATTTTGGGTAAAATCCATTTAGAGGAAGGCAGTCTGTTTGAGAACAATTGAACACAATAATTACAAAAATTTAAACGATAGATAAATACAAAATGATGTACAGATTTAATTTATATCACGTAGATCCTTATACAATTTGTTACCCAAATCCATCACAGATCAGTGCTTTCATATACATGCGTACATATCGTATTAGACATATGTTGATCAGTGCTTTCATATACATGCGTACATATCGTATTAGACATATGTTGATCAGTGCTTTCATATACATGCGTACATATCGTATTAGACATATGTTGATCAGTGCTTTCATATACATGCGTACATATCGTATTAGACATATGTTGATCAGTGCTTTCATATACATGCGTACATATCGTATTAGACATATGTTGATCAGTGCTTTCATATACATGCGTACATATCGTATTAGACATATGTTGATCAGTGCTTTCATACATACATGCAAAAATAATAATTCAACCATCTGTTGTATTCTCCACCAAATTTTCTCTAGCCTGTATATTGGTACTTTTCCGTTAGCCAGGCTCAAATGTCGCTAATTGTGAACCAAACGCGAGCCAAGTCACCAAGCGAAGCGAATGACAAAACATTATTTGGCCTTAGGAAATTTGGCGGAATTCTACATTATTTGGCGATTTTTCGTTTGCGCCCTGCTAACGGAAAAGTATCGAATTTTATTTAACTATCTTATTGCATTTTATAGTTATCAAGTTCATATGTACTCGAACAAACAGACGCACACTTCCTTTGAAAGGATTTTGTTCAAAATTTGATAGTAATTCCATATATCAAACTTCAGCCACCCAACTCAAAGCGTTCTCAAGTTATCTGTTCACAGACAGACAGGCAGACTGACTGACAGATAGATATAATGCCAAAAGTGTTCTTGGTAATGGTGCTTATTAATCATGAGTCTTCTGAAATTTTAAATTAAAAATGAATCGAAATTTTAACGGGTTTTTTTTCTTAAATAATTTTGGAGCACATTTCTGAACAAAATCCACTTTTGTCACCCTTTTGAAATTCAAACAATTATCATTTCAGTTATACCAATTCTATGTCTATATAATTTTTTCCTTTAATTTTAATACATTTTACTACATTTTTTAATATTTTACAGTAATATTTTTCATCGCTTCATCTGCTGCCTTTATACATATAACTGTTACGATGCTATCATATGTATGCTATTGTTGCTATAATTAAAAATAATATGAAACCAATTAACACTAAACCTAAATTGTTATCGTGATTTTTCAGTTATACGAGTTCGAATCTTCCTTACTTTTTCTATTGATTTTAATAAAGAATACTTGATTACATAACACATTGGCACTGCCATTTACTATTGCATGTCACATATTAAAAGAATATTCTGATTTTTTCCCCTCTACGAATGTTATCACAATATGAAGATTCAGGTAATATATGTTCAAATCTTCTTTAATTTTTCTATTGATTTTAATAAAGAATACATGATTACTTAATACATAGCCACTATCATTTTGACCATAAGAGATTTAAAAGTACGTTCGAATTTCATTATTTTTACTTTTTTTTTATAACTTTACGAGGATTCAGTTTATATGAATTTTCTTCAATTCATTCTTATAAAAAAACTGCATCATTGCATAACACACAGGCATTGTCATTTTAATTGAAGCTGTAAGCATAAATGAAAGATTAAAAATCAATATATTTTTGTTATTGTTGTTTTTCTGCAATTTTTATCAGGCTACTATGACTTCAAACCTTCTTTAATTTTTCTTTTAATTCTAATAAGGAATGTACGAATGCAGGGCACATAGGTGTTGTCGATTTCCACCGCATACTCTAGTATACAAGAAAATTAAAAGAATGCTTTGGCTTTATTATTATTTTATTACTACAATTGTTATCACGTTACGGATTCAACTTATACATGTTCCAATCTTTCTTGGTTATCCTATTCATTCTTACAAAAAAAAAAAAAAAAAAATGCTTCATTGCAAAACGTATAAACATCGTCATTTTCGATCGCATGTTATAAGAGCACAAAAAAGTTTTAAAAAATTCTACGATTTAATATTGCTTTAATACGATTATTATTACACTACAAGGATTCAAGTTAGGTATGTTCTAATCTTTCTTAACTTTCCTATTCATTCCTACAAAAAATGCTTCATTGCAAAACACATAAACATCGTCATTTTCGATCGCATGTTATAAGAGCACAAAAAAATTTTTTAAAAAAAATTTATGATTTCATATTATTGTTTCAATACGATTATTATCACACTACAAGGATTCAGGTTATACATGTTCCAATCTGTCTTAACTCTCCTATTCGTTCTTACAAAAAATGCTTCATTGCAAAACACATAAACATTGTCATTTTCGATTGCATGTTATAAAAGAACAAAAAAAAAATTTGAAAACTTTATAATTGGATATTATTGTTTTAATACGATTATTATCATGCTCAGGTTATGAATGTTCCAATCTTTCTTAACACTTCCATTCATTCTTTAAAAACATGATTCATTGCAAAATACATAAACATCGTCATTTTCGATCGCTTGTTATAAGAACACAAAAAAAAGTTTTTAAAAAATTTATCATTTGATATTATTGTTTTAATACGATTATTATCACATTACAAGAATTCAGGTTATACATGTTCGAATCTTCTTAAACTTTTACTTCTTCGTATATAAAGCATGAGAAAAGTAAGTATTGTAACAGCTTCTTAAAAACTGGAACTCGAGATTTTGACGAATCTCCATGTTTTAGATCTCTTTGAATTAGGAAAACACAATTTTGAAAAAATGTCTGAGTGTGACGAAGATAAATCAAAAGCACTTTGAACTAGACATATGAATTGATATATGGTCTTTACATCAAATTTGTAGATTTCTATTAAACTTTGAGCTAAATCGATTCAGAGAAAATTTATCTCCCCGACTGTTCGAATATAAGTTAGCACGATAATTACAAAATAAAGAGAACGAGATAGATAAAATTGGGTCTGCAAATTTAACATCTATATTGTGTTGACACCTATCAAATGTTGAGCTAAAGCCAACAAGGAATTAAGGTTTGTGAGTGTGTTCGGGATGTATTTGTGGAAAAACATTCGAAAGTTGTTATATTTTTCAATATTTGCATTTAAATAATTTGAAAAACATTTATGAAACCAAAATGTATCAATTAAGAGACAAAAAAAATTAATAGAAAAAAAAGCACTTTTTATTTTATTTTTTATTTTTATTTATTTATTTATTTGGCTAAGAAGAGGTATAAAGCAAAAATCTTCTAGTTTAAAAGTTTATCAATTTATTTGCTTAACAATTTTCTGGTAGCTTAAGAAATATGTTATCTAGTTCCTCAACTAAAAAATAAGTTGTATTTCTGTCCAGTTTTTGAATACTGGGGTTCGACAGATAAATAAGCCGAAATTTTCATTTTTTTTTTTTTTAACTTTGTGCAGCACTAAAGCAACTAGCACAATAACTAATACAACAACAAAATATTTTTAAACGAATAGATTACTTATTCTCTCGTTCAGGAATTACAGAAATATATTGAGAAATTGTAAAACCAAATTTGGATCAAAATTACGCATTAGATTTTAATTTCTGAAAGTTTTCGTAAGAGAATTCTACCAAAGTTTAGAATTCGAGAAAATAGCGTTTTTAGATGTAAAATAGCATTAAAAAGTATGTAAATGAAAAAATAAAAATCAGTACAACTTCGCAAAAAAATAGATTTAGAAATAAAATTCTAACGTTTTTTAAAACACCTAATTCAAACATTAAGAATATTAAATAAAAAAAAAATCCATAATTTCGGGGGGAAAAATCGACTTTTCAGCATAGTCAACGTTTGTCGATCCGCTCTTTCACAAGTATATAAAAGCGATAGCTCAAAAATTCAATGATTTAAGGATATCAAATTCGATATGTGATTTTGTAATTACAATTGTGGTTCTGTGTCAAATTTAGGTTTCAATCAATTTCGAAAAATGCATCAAAAACACAAATTCACCTTTATTAGAGAATATGCGAGAAAGTTTTTGGAAGACTATTCCTACTGATTGTATAGATTCTTAAAAAAGCATGCTTGGTTGCATAAAACATAGGCAGTATCATTTTCAGCATGTTGCAAACTTCAAATGAACAGGGCGCTCTGATTTTATTATTTTTTCCCGAATAGCCTCGAAATGCTGAATTCGCTGCTTAAGAGTCTATAAATTAAAAAAAAAAACTTTTTGGAAAAAGAAAAAAAGAAAAAATTAGAGTATTTAGTTATTATTTCTTTGACCTCGGGAGCTATGCGAGAGAGGAACGACTTTGGTCTTCTTTT
Source organism: Argiope bruennichi (assembly GCF_947563725.1). Taxonomy (NCBI): domain Eukaryota; kingdom Metazoa; phylum Arthropoda; class Arachnida; order Araneae; family Araneidae; genus Argiope; species Argiope bruennichi. The sequence goes on from NC_079157.1 coordinate 35,867,466, forward strand.
CCCTCCTAGTCCATCAGAAAAAGATTTAAGAGGCCCATAACACTTGCATTGCTAAAATAAATAATAAAAAAAGACAGCCTACACAGACTGGTTTCTTCACATGCATCAACTAATCACGTGTTAAGGAAGAGAAAGATGATATTGTACCATAAACAAAAATGAGACCAGATGCCACGGATTCGCTGGGACAGTTCCGGAGAGATATTGATTACTATTCCCTGTCTTGTCTGAATTAGGATTATATGACATAAATTTAATTTACAACTAAAAATGGAAAAAGATTTACCAACTTTAATATTTTTAAAGTTATCAGTAAATTTAAAACAATTAATTAATTATATATATAAAAAAACATTCTTCCTGTTCCTGCTACTACTAGTCGTATTTCGTAATTTTTTTTATTTTATATGAAAGTTTAAGATCCTATATATGTCATAAATTGTCGTCTATTTCCAATTCCCATCATATGCGAAACCTGTCACAAATATAAAAATATTTTACTAAATATCTTTATTAAATTACCAGCCATATAGATCCATGAATTCATCTGAATCTATTTGTTCTATACATAAAAAAAAAAGTAAAGCACATGTACTTCTATGCCGTATAGTGCTTTTTTTTAAAAAAAATATTCAGTGCAAAAAAAAAAAGGATTAAACCTTAATCTTCTAACTGATTACTACTCTAAAGTATCCGGATAAAAAATATTTTTAGTTTTAAGGTTTGATATATGCATACAAAAATTTGAGTTCCCACTCTAGAGTTTGGATACATGCACATTTCTAATATTTTGTAACTCCATTAATTAGCTAAGCGAAGTTTTGAAATCAATGCAAATAAGAAGTTGAAGAGCATTTTTATTGGTTTATGCAACAGATAATATAGATTTATGAAATTTGTTTACATTTGACTATTGCCTATCAACAATTAATAATAAGAACGATTTCTGTGCCATAGACATTAACGTTCTCTTTTTCTACATATTGTATTTTTATGTATTTTTCCTTATAATTAATAATATTTTACAAATTAGATGTGATTTTTAATAATAAGTACAAAATGATATAATTCTTAAAACTACTTTAATGACAAATAATTAGTATCTTTATTTTCCAAGATATTATCTAGTGCATACTTTCATAAACAATAGCTAGCATCTTTATCTTCGAAAACCTCAAAACACAACAAGCTATTCATTGTTTCTTTACAAATCGATTTTGTAGTTAAAGAAAATTTGATAGTATCAGACGATAATTTAATGTCTAAGAAAATAATTACTGTTAAAAAACTGTATTAAACCAAACGATTGTATATATCTCTATTAATAATAAAGTGAATATGCTTGTGCGACCGTGTGTGTGTGTGTGTACAGACATATCGTTTTCAACTACCGCTACCAAATTTGGCACATATATATTTTGGAAGGTGAGAATGTACACCAATGAACAATATTTTTTAATTGCAATTAGCATTTAAATCAATTAAATATTAGGCTGATTTTTTTATTTGATTTTCTGAGATTTTGAGATAATTTTTGAAAATGTTATTGCTCAAAAATAATATTTACAAAGTTTCAAAAAAAAAAAAAAGAAGTTTTTAATCCTTTGTAGCGGCATCAATTAAATAGTCATATAAGTTTTTCTAGAATTTTGATGATTTTAAGTTTTAATCCTATGTAACGGCATCAATTAAATAATCATACAAATTTTTTTAGAATTTTGATAATTTTTTTTCTTGGCCAAATTTTCAGCAATAATATGTTGCTACTAAGAAATTCAAACCGTTTTCTTCACTTTTTAATCAAATATTTAATGTGTAATTTTCTTCCATCGTTAAAAGCTAAAAAAAAAAGGTGTATGTGTATGTGTGTGGGGGGGGGGTTACGAGAAAAAACATGTAACTTATAACACTGCGGTAGTTAGAAGAAATAATAGATGAAACGGACAATTAAATTTTTAAGTTAAGTTTTAATATCACTATGATGTCAGAGGACTGGCATCCGTTTTGAAAGTTTGGAGAATACACAATGAACAGAACATATGTAATATTATTAAAATAACGCCGCTTTTATGTCTAATAGTTTGGTGCTAAAGATACTTTATTGAAGCTGGCATGAACAGGAAGTTATGTCTAAGACATTTAATTGAAATTACATACAGCCAATGTTTCCGGCAATCCATCTGATCGTCAAAGGTGTCTAGAAACTAGCATGTACATAAGACCAAAATTCTCTCTTCGCACGTTCTATACGTACCAGGGATAAGCTCCGAATGAGAATCTCCGTAATATATCTCTTTGAAGGGAAAAATTAATAATATTTTTTCAATGAATGACGTGGAAATCGTTTTTTATTATTTATTGTTTCCAAAATAGCATTCAGGAAACATTAAAGTTGTCTAATGTAAATACTTCAACGACATTAGATGAGTAGATAAAATCGTTTGGCATATTGTTATGAACACCGTAATGATAATATTTATTTGCACATCAGCTAGAAAAAAAAATATTTCTTCCCACATGTCATAAATTATATTCTGATTTGTAAGTATTAAAGAAAGTCGAAGACATAACATTCTTCTTTTTTTTAATTGCCTCATTCATCTTTCATCTAATTGAGTGTGTGTCAACGCGTAAGAAAAATAAATTTTAATTACAAGTATTATCGCTCCACTTTCCCTCATTGAATAATTAAAAGGAAAATACAAAAAGAATTTTAGCAATCCTGACGCTTTTATTGCTTAACCGGAAATCGTAATTATATTAGAAATGAATGAATTGCCATGACAAGAGCATAGCAATTTCCATGTGCGGTTATATTTTTAATCATAACTTATCAATTATATCTACTCTGTGGGGAAGTACTAATAAATCTGTATGGAACAATTTAATATTACTGTTTCATACTGTAAAAAAAATATTTAATTCTTTTGTCGCTTAAGCGAATCCTTTTTCTTTTTTACATTTCAGTTCTCAACAAGAAAGTATTTGATTTTTTTCCTATCAGAATGCAAACGATTATTTAAAAAGAAAAGGCAAATTCTGGTAGAATTGCGATTCTGTTAAGAATTCTTTTTTTTTTTTCAAGTAAAACTGATTTTTAACATAGGCAAAAATACAAGAATAATATACATGATTAAATAATAAATAAATTTAGTATTTCGACAAAAAATGGAATTATTAAAAATTATGCTTCAATTAACTTTGAAAAATTGATTACAAATCAGAGAAAAGTAGTACAGTAATAAAATTGGTGTCCTTATAATTTTTTTTTTAATTTTTATATGGGGGGACTGTAGACTATCTTGTGCGGTGATTTCATCACTAAAATGAAAAAAAAATATTAAATTTTTTAATTCTAATTTTATTTTTTTTAAATAAGAGTAGAATCATTTTAAAACCGCATTTAATCCATCCGGTGCTCAGGAACATACATATGCTAAATTTTGTTTGAATTTCTTAATGAGTGTGGAATTAATGGAGTTACAAACAAACAAAATTCGGAAATATATATATATATTTAACAGCTAGGATTTTCTTCCATTGTTGAAAGCTAATGATAAAAGATTTTTTGAATTATCAATTGTACAATTTACATTAGGAAATCGGAAATGGAATTACACTACTTTATAGGATAGTATACAATTTAGAATAGAACACTCATCAGACGTTAAATTTTTGCATGATATAGGTCGTCTTGGGAGTAGATGTCGACTCCACTCCGAAAGCTATATATATATAGAGAGAGAGATAGAGAGAGTCTTAAGAAAGGGAATCAGTTATCCTTAAAACAATGTTGGAAGCATTAACCACGTAACTGTTTTATTTTCTTTACTATCTAATAAGATGGCACCTTCTATTTTGGAAATATTTTCTTATTTTGATTCAAATGGAAATCCATTGAATACATGACTTATCTATGCATCCGAAGTCATTTTAATATTGAATTATAATCGTTATTAATAGTTTATATTTTTGCTTACAAATGTCAAAATTCGATAAATCGATGCACGTATGGCACTCGGGCAAAACAGTTAAGTGGTTAAGATTTTTATCTCTTCACTCAGAGCGTGTGAAGATGCTGAAATCGTCAGTTTTCCAGAACACGTGTTAAAAATAATTAAATAAAAAGTGGCAATTGAATCGAGAAATATGGAACCATTTTGGAATGAAGTTGGCATGGGCTAATTTAAGATAAAAATTTGAAAATTAATAAAGAATTAAATTTGATTTTTAAAATATCATTACTCTCTTTCTCACTCTCTCTCTCGCGCGCCCACACATAAATGTACATATATATACAAAGAATTTATTGAAATTAAAATAATCGATTAACAAGATAAATCTGCTGTCCGCCAAAGGTGAGAATTATTTCATAATTCATGGAATTTGAATTAACTTTTTTAATCGTCTTTTCCGAATAATTGGCATAATAACATTTAATAACCAATTATTCTATGACACTCCTCAATCCAGCTTCCTAGTTGGACATCCGCCACTGAATGAACAGAACTTTTATTAATTGCTTTATTTAATTGGTTTTTTTAATAATCTTTTAACTTTAAATGAGCAATTCTTGTATGTATATATATATATATATATATATATATATATATATATATATATATATATATATATATATATATATATATATATATATATATATATATAAATTTATTTCGTGTATCTCAGAAATGGCTCGATTTGGATCAAATTTTATATTCAGGTAAGGTTTTGCTTTTTAAGTTTATCTATATAAATGTCTTTTCTGAAAAAAAGCGATTTTACACGCACACAAAATTATAACTGAATATTGATATGTGGCTATAGACACAAAAGCATATCAGCGACGGAGCAGTGATCAGGGCTTTGGACTCCCTCGCATTTTTCTTGTGTTCGATCCCGCGTTTGCAATTCAATTAGATTTCGCTTATAACTTTAAACGAGCCATAAGATAGATGTTATTTACGATTTTACAAAAAAAAAAAAAAAACTTACCGAAAAATTCTGTAGCATTTATAACACAAAGTCACCGAACGAATCTTCAAAAATTCTATTCCATTAGTAAATGCTCAGTTTCTAAGAAAAATTAATATAAAGAAAGCTTAATATTTTTTTATTTAATTACTCATTTCCTTTCTTAGTCCTTCATTATAAAAATGACAATGAAATCATAAAAAGAATTGTTCATATAGTTATTGTTTCACACAAATCGATTTTAAAATTCTATAAATCAAATTCGTGGGAGTTCAATGAACAAGGTTATTGCGCAACGTTTCGACCACGCTTCTTCTTTTTTGTTTGTTTGTTTTTTCCCCTTTATAGTTGTTGAACTTATCCCAACGTATTCTGATCCCAAACTTCTTTTTAAAAACGCGAATGTTCACACGTGGTTATCTGTATTCTCAAGTGTCTCATGCTGAATCAGATCTATTGTTTCAAAAATTTTGCTCAAATTGTGCAAAGATGAAGTGCGAACATTCATTGGCAAATTTCCGAGTACGTCATCTTGACTCTCGTTGCATTAAACCTCAGCGCATGCGTGGCGCGTGGAAGAGGTTTTTATTTTATCCATGCCGATGTTATGATGTTTTGTTTTTGTTAGTCCGAGTGAACCGGCTTTTGAACCAAGGCGATTCTTATGCACCCGGAAATAAAGCATTAATAAAAAATTCTTCTTGGGGAATTTAATGGACCGAAATTTTTGTAGAGATAAGTTTTTGGTATGTTGTTTTATATTTTCTATCATTTGAATTATAAATTTTTCATGCATGATCTTGCGCTTCCATGTGCGTAGAATTAAGTTAATTTAGAAGGATGCATTTTATAAATAAAAATATTTTTAAAAACATCTAAGTGGCTTGGAATTTTATTACAATGTGAATATAAAAAAAAAGGTTTTCTTTTATTTGCTGGAATGTCTTTGCTCTATATAAATGTGCATGAATGTTATATTGTGAAATATCAGTATTTGACTGATAATTTCAAATCAAATCAAAAGTGTTTTCCTTAAATAGGATTTAAAAAAATTCTTAAATTTCTCTGATTGGGCAAAAGTGAAGTACGACAGATCATTGGCAAATTTCCGAATTTTGTACTAATTGATTTATCCATCATATACTCTAAATTTTAATATAAGTTAAAGATTACACCAGAGAATTTATATAAATAAATATTCGATATTAAAAAAAAAAATTCTTGAAAAGACTATAATAAAATGAATAAAATTTCATTGTGAAGAAAATGTACTGTATGCCTTGAAAGATAAATTAATATAGCTTAGAATTGTTAAATTAGATTTTGCATCTTTAACCTTTTTAAGATTTTTTTTATTATCAAATCTTAGATTTTTCTCTCTTTAATAGTATTTTTTATGCCTTCTAAATAAACTAACACTGTAAGCTTATTTATTTTGTTTATTTTAAAATCAAATAAAAGTGAAAAATATGATGATTATTTAGTTTAAAAATAAGGATGTTAACTTTAAAAATATTATAATAATAAAATTTTTTAAATAAGTATGCAAAAATGTTCACTAGTTTAGGACTGTAGATAATGCAGCAACTTGAATTTTCAATAGAAGTTGGGCCCTTTTAAGTTCTTACAGATTTAAATGATGAAGTATTAGAATTCTTAATACTATTTTCTGCCAATGTGAAAAGTATTATGTAAGAATAATTTTCTATGAAAGGAAAAAGAAACTAATTTTGTTTGGAAAGGATTTTAATGACATCTTTACAGTCTTGTATAGTTTAATTTCATTTTATTGAAATTTATTAATTTTTTTTTCTTTCTATTTGTAGGATTTGAACCAGTCTTGGTATAATCAGGTTCCAGAATTTTCAACATGTTTTGAAGATCTTGTTCTTGTCTCATTACCTTGTTTATTGTATAGTTTAATTCTTTTTATTAATTTATTGGTATTTCCAAGGCTTGTCATTCCAAATCCACTGCCATGGACTTGGTTAAATATATCAAAAATAGTAAGATATTGCAGAACTTTATTTTATAGATTTAGGCTTATTATTTTGATTTATATAAAATTAATAATTTGTGATTCATTATATTGATAAATTACATTATGAATATTAAGAATAAATAAATGAATGTTATACAATTTTATTTTTGAATCTAATTAATTAATTAAAGTATCAAGAATCATTCTGAAACTAAAAATTCATTAAGCATATACTAAATGATAATAAATTATATTTATTCCTCACTAGTTTCATCTATTTATATGAAATCCAACAAAAAATAATTATATGATGAAAAATATCGTTTCACGAATTCATTCCTTTAAAGTAATTCTGTCAAGAAAACTGATCCATAACTCAAGGAAACATTATTAATAATAATTTTATTTTATTTTATTAATTTTATTTAATAATAATTTTTATTATTAAATATCATGTCAGTAAAGTACTGTCTGATATTAAAGTATTTCTTTCTCTTTGGAAATATCTTTTCTTTTGCCTTCACTTGGGTAATATAAAAAATAACTAAGCCAAGAAAAAAAAAAAAAAATCCTAACTTTGCTTGATGTACTGTTGCATTTCATAACTTAGTGTTGATAGGAAGAACTGTATTTTGAAATATTTGTTGACTGGTTGATTTATGAAAATAATATAAAATATTAAGAACATTGAGTATTTTGTTGCTGATACAAATTATTAACTAACTTTGAGATATATATAAAATGAATTGCTTATTTAAAATAGGAATTTTAAATCTTTTGTATTGTATTGTCATATTAAAAATTATTCATTGCATAAGGCATAATACTGCCATGTAATAAATAAGTAATAAAAATAATTGAAATCCAAGTTCTTTCTATTTTATGTTCCGAATTATGTCATGCTATTTCCTGAAATAAAATTTGAATAGAAGTTGACATGTAAACCAATATAACTAAATCAAATATCTTTTGCACCTCTCTTAACTATTAGTTCCTTTAATGAAGTACAACTTTTTTAATTACTAATAGCACATTTCTTCTTCAATATATCTTCATAAATAAACCTGCTCATTGGTGATATTCCTAATAAGTTATGATCCAGATATTGTTTGAAATAGCAGTACTTACTGTGGATTTAAAGGAAATTATACATTATTCTTTTATTTCCAATTTCATTATTCCTATCTTTTAATCTTTTATGGCAGTCTGATAGTAAGCATATGAGTAAAGACAGATTTGATGCATAGCTCATGTACACAACACATCTTTTTCTGCATCTTAGATTTGATTATAAAGATAAAACAAATGGCTATTTTCTTTACTTCCTGAAGAATTAATTTCTGGAATTTTATGGTTCTTTCAAAGCTATTGTGGTTGCTAAGAATATTTAGGAAATAAAATCCAATTGTAATCAAAATCATTTCAAATTTTTCAGATTTGTTTGATTGGGTTATAAGAAAAAAAAAAAATAAAAGCTTGTTAAAAGGACAATAAAGGTTTTTATTTCTGTTGTTGTAACTATTATTTTTTGTGAATTTGTGTTAAATTAGAAATAATATTTATTAAATTAAACATAAATCCTTTATATTTGAAAAAAAAAAAGGTGTATTAATTTTTCTGACAATTTTAAATTCTGCGTAAGCATAGTTGTATAGAACAGATTTTTAATTTATATATATATTGTATTTTTTGTTAAATATGATTTTGATGCTTTTTTTTTTTTTTTTCCTTTCAGATTCTGTCATTTTGTTTGCTTATTATGAGCTGCATTTGGTGTGGTACTGTCATTCATGATATTTATTGCAGTCAATATGTGCCTTATTCTTCATTAATGTCATCGTGTTCTAAAGTTGCCATATTTGTAAGTATTCTTTCATAATAATATTTTCATTCACAGTGTATACATATATATAATTGAATTCAAACTCTTCCATTAAAAATATATATTTTTTAAGTTTGCATTAAAAATATATATTTTTAAAGTTTGCATTAAAAATTTATTTTATTTCAGTTTCTGATTACATTGAGTATGCTGAAACATCGATCAGATGGAGTTACCACTTCAATAACATTATCTACATTTTGGTTAATCTTTTCACTATGTTGCATAATTTTATACAGATCAGTATTTTTGACATATTTCATTCTTGTAAGTAATTTATTTTAATAGAATATTATATTTGAAAACAATTATAAAGCTTTACTCTATAATTTCTTTTTAATTCCATAATAAAATATTGTAAAATTTTCTTTATTAAACCAATGAACCATTTTCCCTTATTAAACTAATGAAATGCTTTGTTTGTTTATAGTAATTACAACTTTCACAGTACAATTATCCATCTATTCAAATTTATGGAAGAATATTCTGAATATACATGTTAACTAATCTTTGGAAAAGAAGCTTTGTAAAAAGAAAAAATTTTACACTTGTGAAAAGCACTTTCCTGTGATACTCAACTATTTATAATTATATGTTTCTAATATATGTAAAAATCAATTATGTCTTCCTTTAGCCCAATTAATTAAAGAATAATAATAGTATTTTTAGGCATTGTTGTTTACTGTGGATTTTTTTTTTTTTTTTTTTGAAGAAAAAACATTTTTCTTTCTTTTTTTAATGATGAAAAATTATTGTACAAAGCAATTTTTTCTTGTAATAATCTTTAATGTGTATCTGTTTTTTAATATATTCATATTTATTTTCCTTGATGTTGCAGAAAACAGAAGATGCTTCTGGAATCATTTTTATTTTGGATATGCTGTTTTATCCTATAATTTTTATTCAATTAATTCTGTCAATTTTTTCAGACAGAAGAAGCTTCTCTGCACTTCAGGTAATTGTACATTTTTTTCATTTATTTTACAAATTACTATAAGATTTGTGATTTGTTTAGAATATTTTTGAAATTTATAACCTTGATTATTTTATTCAAAATACCATCTTAAGATACAGCTATAAGTTGAAGTAGAATCCATGCCCATTTTTAACTATACCATCCTAAAGTACTTTACCCTTTTCACTTCGAGACTGCCAGTAGATTTTGCTAAGTTGCACTTTTTATAATATCAAGGATCCTGCTACTACAATTTTTTTTGAAGTAATAATTGTCTAAATAAAAAATATATGTTTTAAAATTTGTATCAAAATGCCAACTTGCTTTGATATTGATTGAAAATGTTAGTTTCTTTGTCATCCTTATGCTTATGGTGCCATCATCATCATCATCTAAATGCAGTTCAAAATTATAAGATCCATTCCAATATAATTTAGTGTTGCTTCATAATGGACCATTAATATAACAAAATTAAACTAAATTGAATTGAAACTTATTTCTGCCAACTTTTCATTTCTGTTATGACAAATGTAGGGTTTTTTTTTTTTTTTTAATAAACTGCTTTAACATATGTTTATGTATATTAGCATTATTCTACCATTTCTTAAAATTTTTTCAATTTTAAATAAATTCTTTTTTTTTCCCCCTTTAGGAAGCTAATATTATGGATGAAATATCATTCCTATCATATATTACATTCTTATGGTTTATGAAGTAAGTATAATTAAATGTATTCGTTACATGTTTGTTTTAATTTAATATTACTCAAAAGGTAAATATTTAATTGAATAGAAAATTGCATCCAAAATTTTAGAGTTTTTCATGAATCCGAGTTTCATTTGCTCAAATAAGTGCAATTCATTTGTTATCTATTATTATGATTATTTTTAAAATATTAGAAAATAATTGAAAGTATTCTTTATTCTGTTTTCTTTGATTTTCTTACAATAGAATGTCATATATATGATAATATATGATTAAAAAAACATTCTGACTCTATGCAATCAAAAATGCTCTTGTTTTATTATAGTAAAAATATTCCTTGAAAGTATTCAGTATGACTTTTTAAAATGTCAGTTTGTGGCAGTTGTTTTTTGATTTCATAATTTTAATATTTTTCTTTAGAACATTTTTAATTATTTTTCCATTATTGACGACTCATTACACTATTTCCTTACTATTAATTTTTACAATTTTTTAAATTTTTATCATGTTATTCTATAGTACATATATAATATTATACACTGTATAGTATTATAATTGCTGAATAAATAATATAATCAGAGTGTAGAGATAAATGAAATAATTAAAAAATCCTTCTTTTAACTTAATGTTATTTGTAACACATAGATAAATAAATGAATCTATAATATATTAGTTTATAATGTAAGTTTAATAGTATTTGAAAAATATAGATTATTTTCTTTTGTTGTAAATGGTGCTTTACAAATTAAAATGATTTTTGAAGATGTTATCCTTTTTACATTAAATTTTTATAAAGAAAAAAATTAGTTTTTTTTTCTTTTTTTTTTTTTTACAAAATAACTTCCTATTTAATGATTTGGTACACAATTTAATGTATGCCTATTGTTTTGGTGTAGGATTCACTAGTTTTAATTCATTTAATTAGTTCAGTTGGAATAATATGTTCATCTGTATATAAACAAACATTGATGGATTTCTTCTGTCTAATCCATAGAGTTTTTACTCATATTTGTAAGTATGTGGACACACATATATGCAAATTTAACCCCCAAAATGAATTTTTTGAAAATTATAATTTTTTATGAGTATTTTGTCATAAATAATTCATTAAAAAAATTGAACTGTGAAACCCTTTTTAAGTAAGGGGAAAAAAGATGTGCACATGTATATATTTAATTCCAAAAATGCATTTTTTAAATATTGAAATCCATTTTTTTATGAGTAGATAAACAAATGAAAAAAAAAAAAACCCACCCTTCATTGTAAAAAAAAAACTCTTTTTTAAATAAGGGGACAGGAGATGCTTTAAGTACTAAGTATAGTTATGTTCTCTTAAGCAAAAAATACTTAAATGAATGTTAAATTTGAGGAAGTTATCATATTAATTGAAATTTTTCTCTTCTTTGAGTTTATATTGTTGGCTATTTTATATAAATATGACTGATTTGTCATGCATATCTCATCCATTTTGTGAATTAAAATCATGAATAGTTTTTTTTTTTTTCAATGCTTAAAGTTAAAATTTTATTATTCTTTCAGATTTATACACAAAGGCAGGAAAAAACTTCTGGTAGTTGAAGATTTCTTTTTTTCAAGTACTTATTTAACAGCTAAAACAGTATATGCAAGCTTTGAAAAACATTGGAAGTATTATATGTGAGTATACATTTTTTCCTACAGAAATACAGAATGAGAAAGAAATTACTTTTTTTTTTCTTCCTCTTGTTTTTCATGAATTTTGCTAATTAGATGTGAGGTGTTTTATCAGAATTTTTGGGCAAAAAGTATTAATCTGATTTTCATATAAGACCCTTTATAATTGTTGAAAAATATTATTCAATATTTATGTATTAAGCACATCACTGATGAACAAAATCAATAAATTAACATGATATCTGTGGAGATTTTTTTTGGCAATTAATCACTGTTTTATGGTTAATACACAAATACCTTTTATATAAATGTATTGTCTGATAGATCAGTTGATTGATAATTGACTTATAATAAGCTTGAAACATATCACATTATATTTCATTACTTAATTTTGCAATTTCGAAATTGATAGTTAATTTGATTTTTTTAAACAGATATTCTTTGGAGTATATAGTTTGAATATTTTATTTATTCTTATTGATTTTTTTTATCTTTATTATAAAAATTCAGTTGATATTTAGAGCATGTCTTTTATTTGAAAAAATGCTGCCTAAAAGTATATTAAATGACTTTTAATTTACTATTTTATTTATTAAAACTTACTATTTCTTGTTTTGATAAGAACATGGACTCTTTTAATTCAAGATCCCAAAGTAATTTTGAATGAGGACATAAAAATTTGTTCAGAATGTGAAAATCTTAATGAACAAAAAAATAATTTTCATACATTCATTAAATGCTATATTGAAAAGTTTTTTTTTTTTTTTTTTTTTTTGAAAAAAGTATCAGAGCAGCAAATATAATATTAAATTGCAAATTGGCTATGTATATAAGTATTTAGAAATAGCATGCACATACATGCCTCATCATGAAATAGCCCATATTTGGCCACATGGAGAATGTTTATTCTACTATGTGGTGTACACTCCCTTTCGTCATATTTCCTCACAATTTTATTTATTTTCTTTAAGTTGTTGATTCACATTGTGTTTGCATGAATAAAAGGTATTGAATCTTTATTTGGAACATTAAAATTGTTTTAATGCTGGCAATATTATTTAGATTTTCTGTTTGCTTGTATTTAATGAAGTACAATATTTATGGTGATAAGAAACAAGATGCTCAAAATATTAAAAATAACTAATGATTTTTTAAATATTTAAAATAAAATAAACTCAATTTATCTTGTCTAAACACATTAAAACAAAAGCATAACAAATCTACACCTCTTTTATAGTAGTAAAACTTACACAAATATAAATTTACATAAATACAAGAATACCCAATTGTAAAGTTGCATAATATTCCCACTTTCAGAATAACCTCATTTTCAGCAACCAGTTGTAAATTCTGTAAATATTGAGTAGCTCTCTTACAATTAGTCACTATAACATATTGCTAAATGAATATTTTTATATTTAAATTTTAGAATTGGAAATTTCAACCAATCAAAATTCCTCTGCAAATTAAGCATTAGAGTTTAACAAAAAGTAAATTCAAATGTGAAAATACAAGAAATTTTTTATATAACAATAATATTACTTCATTTTAACATATAGAAATGAAATAAAAAAGCATTCCTCTTGATCATGTAATTATCATTTTCATAATAAGTCTTCAAAAGAAATAAGCATTATTTCAAATCTACTTTTCTTAATTAGATGCCACTAACAAAGCGAATGATATTGTCTTGTCTTCCAGATGGAGCTATTTCCATTTTTATTTCTCATATAACTTGCTATGTTATCTTGCTATAACTTGCTAAGTTCTCATATAACTTGGTGTTAATTTTTGTTTTCCGTAACACTCTATACATATCCATGTTCCTGTAACAATCTATACATATACATATTAATTTTTATGTTTAAAATAATGTTAAAATGTGTATTAAAATGTTTCTAGAGACTTTTTCATTTTCATTTTCTGTTTTATTTTTCAGGTTACCTGAAAAGCATCCAGATATTAGTCTTTTTTGGGCCCTGTTTAAAGCATTTTGGCCATGGATTGTAGGGGTAGTACTTATAGACGTTTTCTCTGTCATAATGCTACTTATACCACCTCTTCTCTTAGAGTAAACATTTTTATATTATAAACCTTTTAAATCTTTTGTTATGCATTAAATTTCTCTCAATCTTTTTTTTTTTTTTTTTTTCTTTTCACTAATAACTGACTTTCACAGAAAAAACGTAAAAAAATTAATAAATAAATAAGTCAAATATCTTTAATTATATCTCTCAAGAAGTATAGTTAATTATGGTATAGACAAAGCATATGTTTTCTTTAAATAAGGAAATGTAACTGTTCCATTGGTTGGTATGGGGTGAATGCAGACAACTGACTTAAAATATGCTTTCTTTATAACTTGACTTATATTATTATTCCAATTAGTATATTTGTAATATTTCTTGAATATTCAAGAAATTTAAGTACATAGAGAAATAATTATTAGGCAGAAAAAAAAAATTATTTTATTCTTTCCAGCCGAATTATTGATTTTGCAACTGATGACTTCTATTCTTGGAGAGGATTCTTCTTTGCCTTTTTGATTTTCTTCATTGATTTTGTTGGGAAAATATTATCGAACACTTCAGTCCATTTGATGTCTATTTCAGGTATTCAGTTCCAATCTGCTTTAATGGGTGCCATTTTTAGAAAAGTGAGTAAATTTTGTATGCTTAGCAGTTTTTGACTAAGCACTGATTAGGTTTTACTAATATTTATAGTTTATATAATGTCATAAAATTATTTCTGATTTGCTCAAATTAATGGGGTGATGGCTTTTTAGATGATATACATAGTTTAAAAGCTGTACAAAGCAGATTAAAATTCCGATTTTGTTCTTGTATTATTTTTTATATTTGTGTGACTTCCTGAAAGCTTACAAAATACACAAGAAATATTTTCACAGCATTAATATCACAGAAAACCTACAAATGTCCAATAAAATAAAACTGGATTTCTAATGAAAAAATATTTTCTGCTATATAATAATTACTTATAATTTTCAGAGGACAAAAATGACTGTGTTTATTAGAAATGCTCAAAATTGCTATTTATTTTAAGTCAATATAAAGCAGAAGTTCATAAATATAAAATATGGGGGGTAATGCATTAAAAATGTTAAAACATTTCCAAATCCAAACATTTAGCAGACTTAAATATAATCAAAAGAAATTGTAATCATTTAGAAACTTGTGTCTGGATATATCATCAGAAATTGTTAAAAATGGAGCAAATGCAAAAATAACAAAAGATAGTAAATATTGAAGAATGTTTTTAAATATAATTTAGTAGATGGATACATTTAAAGTTTTTATTAGAGATATTTAAGACTCTCACTATTAAATTGGATATGTCTTTGACATAATTAAGACATTAGTTGTATGTATGGATAGTCACTCTTTGAGTTTATAGTACAGTAGTAATTCTTCCATCAAATTTTACCATGAAATCTTTCCAAGGCAACAGGCAATCTATGCATTATACTCTTTGCATATTTTATCAAAAGAAATGAATTCTTTTTAAATCAGATGTGCAAAGGGGCCATATAACATTTTGACAACATCCAGCCATCAAGATTCAAAAGATATGTATATATCCCTATTAGTAGCCTCTCCAAAGCCCAAGATGGGAGTTATACGTCTTCACATTTCGTAGTAATCACTGTACAAAACTTGCATATCTGAAGTAATACTAAGATAAAGAACTCAGCATATGCTGTATAATGCAAATGCAGATTTTTAATATAAAGTTTCTGGTTTTTCATTTCATTTGGATTATTATTTACTGCATCCAATTTTTTCTTTGGTAAACATGTGAATCAATTGTGATTTCTTCCCTTAGTGTATCTGCTACTTTTAAATGTTTCATAACTACAAATTTTGATACACTTATACTATAAGGTGGCTGAAAGTAGTTTTTATTTTAATTCTTTGTTTTATAATTTATGTTTTAACACATGCATCATATTTTTGACATGTTTGTCTATTGGACTGATTTATTTATTGAAAGTTAAAAATAAACATTTCTGTCTGCATATGATAATGTAAAGTTTGATTTTAAAAAATCTAAAAATCAAAGTTAACTACAGGCACTAAATAGTGACTGTTACATGATAAGCAGAATTGAATTTTGAAAATTAGATGTGTCCGTTCCTCCTTCCTATACAAACAAATAGAAAACTATTATAAGATGTCTGTATAAAAGCAATAATTGTCTAATATGTGAAGCAGAATGCCTATTTTTCATCTTATCAATGTGTCTAGATGCCTGTTTCTTGTAGCTGTATTTGTATACTAACTCATGTCCTTCATTAGAATGCAACATCTTCATTAAAGAATCAATAAATCTGATTCTCTGCCACCTTCTGAAGAGGTTTTGTCAGGACTTGTGATAAAGTTAGAATTCTTTTTAATGTTATCTACACATTATTGTTATTTTAGCATGATAATTTTTATAGGCTGGCCTACTGTTTGTAAATTGTGACACGCATGATTAAAAATTGTGCAAAATTTTCCAGCCTTATTGATTTAAAATTATTTGAATATAGCTGATAGTTACCTGATAATTGGTAAGCACTCAATCATAAACATTATTTTTAACTTTTTTTGTCAACAACTTTGTTGTATATTATTGCACAAAAATATTTTTATGACCAAATTATAATTGTAAAAAAAAGGGGGAGGGGGGTGGCTTTCATATGATGCCATTTTGTTTCCATATTTTTTTTTATAGGCATCCTTTACAACAATGCTTTAAATTTTTTTAGTAA
This sequence comes from Argiope bruennichi, assembly GCF_947563725.1. Lineage (NCBI taxonomy): Eukaryota > Metazoa > Arthropoda > Arachnida > Araneae > Araneidae > Argiope > Argiope bruennichi. The sequence continues at coordinate 35,884,387 of NC_079157.1, forward strand.
CCTTTTTTCTCCACACCTGCATTATATGCATTTTGTGTGCTATATAACTAAGAATGAATATTAGAAATAAAATAGAGATAGACAAATGAATCTTAGAACATTTTACTTCTGTGATGTTTCCATTTTCATCTGTTCAAATTTCCTGTAACTGTTTCAAAATTAAAATAAGTTAGATTTTTTTTAATGAAATTAGTTCTTATTCTAGATTATTAAATGAAAAAGAAAATTATGTGTATGCATTTATTCTTCTAAAAATTCTTTTTTCACTGTTAATAGTTTAAAGATGATGCACTTTAGGAAGGGGAAGGAAAAACGTTTTGTTAATCACTCCCTTTTCTGCTTTCAGAATTTAACCATGGCAAATTCTGCAAGGAAAGATTACAACAGTGGTACTTTGATGAGTTTATTGACTGTGGATGTGAAGAGAATACAATGGTTTACTATGCAGTTTGCGGCCTTGCTGATAGTACCATTTAAAATTGCTCTCATTATCTATGTAATGTGGCAGTATATTGGGGTATCAACTTTAGCTGGTGTTGCAGTCATTGTTGTTCTATTCCCATTCAGTTATTTTGTGTCAAGAATTGGTTGGAAATATAATGCAAGTATTATTTTTTCTTCTTATAAGTAGACTTTGAAACAAAGTTTTCTCTGACTTGTTATATTTTAATTCTTAAATTTATTGTTAGTAATTCAATGTTTCTGATTTTTCTTGCTATAAGCTGTTATTCTTTCGTTATTTTATTTAAATGTGTATGCACCCAATTTTCTTTAAAAAATAAAATTTAAAAAATCCTGACAAAATTTTTTAATGAATTTATTATATTAATATATATTTACTTTATAAAAAACATTGTTCCAAAAGAAGATATAGTAAATAGAAATTCTGTTAAGTAAAGAAAAAAAACTGATAAATCTATATATTTTCAAGGTTTTTTTTTTTTTTTTTTTTGTAAATAATTGTCTGATATTGATTGGATGCAAGTTTATGTCCAAGGTACACTAATTGATCAAATTATTTTCCATCAAAACTTTTTCATTAATGATTCTAAATCTGTTTTTATATTTCAACTGATATTTTTCCTACTTATAACTTTCACATTTATAACTCAAACTGCAATAAACTTTGATACCTATCTCTTCTCTGCAATCTTATACAGGAACATGAACCAATCTTAGGTGCTTACATTTTTTTTCTATGATGAAAACTAAGACTAAATAAAAATGCTTGTTTCAGGGTGTAAATAACCCTGAGAACGGCTATTGCAAAATTGGAAATTTTCCCTAAAAGGTCCGATTTTCTGCACTAAATTTTTTCAACCCTTGGATCTGATTGGCCTAAATCAGAACCTATTGGGTGAAATTTGTAAAATATTATGAAAATTATGTTATTTTCAGTTTTTAGTGAGGTTATAATCCTTTTACATGAAAAACTTTTATTCTTTTATTATTATATACCTTTCTAAATGGCCGTTAAGTAAAATGTAGTATTTATTCTTTGTCATCTCTTTTATTACTGAATAATATATTGTAAGAGATATTATTCATAATAATAATTGTAATTATTGCTCAAAAAGTATATGTGCTTTATCTATTTGGCTTATCAATATGGATAAGAGAAATTGGATTTATACCATTTTCTTTTCTTTTCTTTTTTTTCTTTTTGTTACTATGAAATATATTCCCTGCCCTCCTTTTCTTATTCATTTGAGGATTGTTTGTTAAATGTTCTATTATGTACTTTTTAATTACAGTCTTATGTGATTAGAATTCTTTTTTTACTATTATAATGTGATATTTTGTGAAAAATTACCACTCTTTATTTCCATATTTATGAGGAAAAAAAATATGAAAGTTGAGACAAAAAAATTAACACATTAGATACAATATTTACATTTTTTTTTACCTGTGAGATGTATGAATTTTTTCATTGGTAATATTTTGCTGTAATGTTAATGGAATATATATTTCCAAATGAAAAAATTACTCTTTTGTGCATAACAACTTCTTCGGTGTAAAATTCTGTATTTTATGCAGAATTTCTATAAATATTGAGACTTTTTCAAAGACAATCTTAGAATTGATAATTCCCTTTACGTTGGAATATGATGAGAAAAAAAAAAGAAGAGATTCTAATTAATTTGATGTAGACAAATTGTTATTAGTGAATAAAAATATTGCTATTATATGAAGCAGAAAAGAGAAGATTATAAACCAAATGATGTTATAATATATATTTTAAGAACAGAAAAAAAAAATAATACATTTCTTTGAAATGTATTCAAAGATTGAGTTCATTTTCTATAACAAGTTGACTCAAAACAAATTCCAAAATCTTACTTATTTAATGATAGGATAGTTTATTCAAATTATGAAACAGATATTAAATTTTTTCAATTGTTTATATAATTGCAAAATATTTCATTTTTTTCTGAATGTGAATATGTAGGTCAATTCATTTTGCTTCTTAAAAAGTGCTGTTAACTTGTAATTTAATGTTTTTATTGATTTAGTT